>NW_026057589.1:24842684-24854665 GCF_023721935.1 Panthera uncia
CCCCCCCCCCCCCCCCCCCCCCCCCCCCCGGTGCCGGTGGAGTGGGAAATCGCTATGCGCGCCCCGGTCCCGGCCCCGCCCACCACCAAGCCCCGCCCCACCGATGGCCCCGCCCCGCCACTCCCTCCCGGCCACGCCCCATCCGTGAGCCACGTCCCGAAGTCTCGTCGCCGCTGTCAAATTGCCCTCCCGGCCCCACCCAGCTCCGGAGCCCCGCCCCTAACCTGGTCCCCGGAAACACGCGCCACCGGCCGCCTCGTCTCCGGCCCCGCCCCTTCGGGCGCGAGGCCCCGCCCCGTACCTCCGCCTCCCGCCCTCGCGTGATTGACAGCGCAGGGCTGCACCTGCGGGCCAGTCTCGCGGTTGCGCGTTCTCGCGCCGCCTGGGGCTGGGGCCCGGGGTCTTCTGCCGCGTCCCGCTCCGCGCTTTCCTGCCCTGCAGGGCCGCGCACCGGCTCTGCCCTGCCCTGCGGCCTCCTGCCCGCGCCGCTAGCCGCTGCTGCCCTGAGGATTGGGACAGGGTCGCTGGGACCTGAGCTTCCCCCCTGCACTCGCTGTTGGTTAATTTCAGACGCTCCGAGCGCTAATTGGAAAACTGGAGTCTATTTAGAACAACTTGGGCACGTGAACCCATTTCCAACTCTGAATTTCATGAAATCTAAATAAAGATCAAGTATTTCCATGAAAATTGAGTGCGTTCCAAGTTGAGATGTGCTGTAAGCTGTAAAACACGGACTGCACTTAGTATGCTTAGTACTAGGACTTAGTGCTGACTGCGATGTTGATGGTGGCGAACACTGAGAACCAGCCCGTTGATAAAGTTTACACTGGTTACCTGTCAAAATGATAACATTTGAGATATAATGGATAAAACAAAAAAATATATATTTACAAAAATTTTAAATTACTGTCACCCGATTTTTTATTTTCTTCATGTAGCTACTAGAAAATGTAAAATTACACCTGTGGCTCCTGCTACATTTCTTTCTTTTATTAGAGAGAGGAGAGAGCGAGCACGTGCGCCAGCGAGGGGCAGCGGAGGGAGAGAGGAAGGGTGGGGAGAGAATCCAAGCAGGCTCCCTGCCCAGCACAGAGCCCAGTATGGGGCTCGATCCCGCAACCCTGGGACCACCACCCCAGCCAAAATCAAGAGTCGGAAGCTCGGGGCGCCTGGGTGGTTCAGTCGGTTAAGCAGCCGACTTCGGCTCAGGTCATGATCTCGCAGTCCGTGAGTTCGAGCCCCGCGTCGGGCTCTGTGCTGACCGCTCAGAGCCTGGAGCCTGTTTCAGATTCTGTGTCTCCCTCTCTCTCTGACCCTCCCCTGTTCATGCTCTGTCTCTCTCTGTCTCAAAAAAAATAAATAAACATTAAAAAAAAAAAAAAGAGTCGGAAGTTCAACCCACAGGGCCACCCAGGCGCCCCTCCCGCTACCTTTCTGTCTTGCTGTGCTGCTCTGGACGCTCACATGTGGACGGGACACAGTGTGCCCTATCCCCACCCTGACATCCTCTGAAAGCAGGTGTGCTGTTGCTGATGTCTGTCACTATCGTACAGGGGCTTGAAGCTACGTGTGCTTTCCCAGGGCTCTGCTGAGAGCACGTTCTGTATAAGATCCCCCGCATAAGGATGAGGCATGCGAGGCTCAGGGAGGAGGGGAGACCGAGACCTCCCAGGTCACTCGACCAGTGGGCAGCAGTCCCCTTTGCCCGATCACGTCACGGTATTCCAAGGCTGGCTGTCTGGTGGACAGTGAGCCAAGTGCAGGCTGATCCTGGCTGAGACCCAAATGCCTTCAAGGAAGGTGAAGTTGCCTCCAGACTTGGTAAAGGACGATGCATTATAAGCCAAGACCATGAAAACCTTGCAGGGTTTTCTGCAGGGTCCAGGGGATCCCCGAAAGCCTGAATGCCACCATTACTCTCCAGCCCCGTCTGGTCTCCTGGGGAAGAGTGGCGGTTGAGAGGCGGAGGAGGACGTGGGCAGCTGGCTCCTTGGTGCCCCAGCTTTATGCCCTGCAAGTCTGTTTCTTCACCCAAAGATGGGGTGTGGCTCGTAGGTTCGCCGTGAGGGTGAGACAGATAGGTTATTCGAGGTATGGGGAACAAGGCCTGCACGCTGCACACAACAGACTCCAGCTCTTCCTGTTTGGTGACACTGCTTTGAAAACTGTCAGGCACCACACACCCCTGGTGGTGGCTGTAAGGTGCAAATGGCTCCGGGGCAGAGCAGCGGAGGTGAAACCATTCACGCCAGGGGTGTGATGTGGTGACGGACCAGGGGGTGGGATGGGCTCTAGGGAAGTTAAAGGTGGTCAGCCGTGGCTGTAACTCAAACTCAGAACTTAGTGCAACTCTGATCACTTTTTGGAGTGTGGTTAAAATGATGATGGTGGTGGCCCTCTGGACTCTATTCTCAATTCTGTTCTCTTATCAGATATTCCTGTGGTCACTCCTTGCCATTCAGGTGTCATCTCCAAGAGGCCTCCCACTCAATCTCATGACTGGGTCTTAAATTCTTTATCTGAAGTTATTATTCTTTATTTGAGAGAGAGAGAGAGAGAGAGAGAGAGAGCACAAGCAGAAGAGGGACAGAGAGATAGAGATAGAGACACAGAGAGAGAGAGAGAGAACGCGCGCGGGAGAATCCCAAGCAGGCTCCACAGTCAGCGGGGAGCCCGATGTGGGGCTCGAACTCACGAACCGAACAGTGAGATCATGACCTGAGCTGAAACCAAGAGTTGGACACTCAACCGACTGAGCCACCCAGGAGGCCCTGAAATTATTTTAACAAGACTAATTTCTCTACTAGTCTCTGTCCACTAGAATGTGAGCTCCTTGAGAGCAGGGGCCTCATCAGTCTTGGTCTCAGCCTGGTACATAGTGGACCCTCATGGCCCAGCCTGTAATGGGCTTTCAGCAGCCAGGCTCCCAGACAGCACTCAGTAAAAACTGGCTCATCACATGAATGAAGGCACAGCGCCAATGTCCCAGTTTCTCCAGGGTAAACATCCACAAACAAGGGTTCTAGTCCCTTGTTATCTGGTCTGTCTCTTGGCATTCTAGCCAGGCTATAACCTCTTAGCATTCCATACCTATAGACCAACGTGACATTTCAGGTGGAGCCTGGACAGAACTCAGCAGAGAAGGGCTTTCACGACCCTTATTCTATTTTTCTTTTATTTTTTAAATAATATTTATTTTGAGACACAGAATGCCAGCAGGGGAGGGGTAGAGAGAGGAGGAGAAAGAGAATCCCAAGCAGGCCCCGCACCATCAGCAGAGCCCGACGCGGGGCTCGATCTCACAAACCATGAGATCACGACCTGAGCTGAAATCAAGAGTCAGACACTTGACTGAGCCACCCACGTGCCCTTCGCCTCCCTTATTCTAGACTCTATGCTTTTATTAATGTAGCCTCATATGGATCAACATTTTGACCAGGCTTTAGTCAAGCCTCCTTGGGTTGGAAGAAACAGAAATCCACGCAGAGGCACTTTAAGCAAAAGAGGCAAATGTTCGGGAAGGGCTACAGGCTGCTTCATAAAAACCTGGGCCATCGCGAAGGGCAGTGGGTCTCCCAAGAGAGCACATTGGAAACCATTACAAACCATCTGATTTAGCTGTGTGTGGCTGCCTGTCCCTGGGCCACACGGTCCCTTGCTCACTCTGTCACCACACACATGGTGGCGGTGGCTGTCCTACTCCATCTCACTTCCCACAAACAGAGGGGACAGAAGGGTGAGCTCTCCCTGCAGAGTCTTGGGTCCCAGGAGAGGATCTGACTGGTTCAGCTGTGCACCTCTCGTCCAATCAGCTGTGACCGAAAGGTAGGGGTCATACCTTGCAGAGGTGGCTGTGGACTGCATTATTGTAGGTGGGTGGGCAATTTCTTAAGAAGGAGCTGCCCCGAGCCTTAAGTCACCGCAAAAGGCCTAATCTCCAGTAATGACATTAAAAGTAACAGAGGCACAGCCAGACACAGCGCCATGGCATGGACACTGGCCACAGCACTGGAGGTGGTCCTCAGGCCCCTGCTGTATGGCATGCGTCCCTCCGGCTGCTGGCTGGCCTTTGAAGACCATGTGTCCCTTTGCTGCTGGCAGTGCATGCAGACAGCACTGTTCAGTCCCCAGACTCCCCCCTCACACGGGCAGACTCATTTTAGACTCACGTTCTTGATCCCACAAGAGCCTGTGAAGGGTCCTTTAGGACGCAGCTATCCCCAGAGCCATTCGGGCCTCCCACGGCCTGCTTCTGCCTCTGCTTGTGCCCCAGGGAGCCGGCCAGAGCACAGCAAGGCCACGCATGTCCCTCCCAGGAGTCCGCCTGAGGAGAATGTGCCTGGGAGTGCGTGGCCGAGTCACGCAGCCATGTGGTGGCCAGGCAGGCAGGGAGTTCTCTCTTATGGGGGGGGTTCCCGGATTTGTCACGAGCCTAGGGCCTGCCTCCCATCCCCTCACACAGCTCTCTTGGGAAGCACGAGCCTAGCCAGCACGCTGTGGTTCCAGGCGGGTGGGTAGGCAGGTGCAAGACAAATGAAATGCTGGCAGAAATTCCTAAGCATTTTGGAGGCTCTGGGAAGGCTCCTGCTTCTCAGCTTATCTACGGAGGGCAGGGACTGGGCCAAACCACCGGCTGGGAGCCAGATATCGGAGTCACTTGCGGTTAGATTCAGCTGCCTGTACCTCTCCAAGACCAGGATTGTTTACCTTCTAAACATGAAACAGAGCATAGAGAACCACAGTGTATTTGGGAGAGAAGACAGTTCCCGCCCTCCTGATGAGCAGCTATGAGCAGAAATATTTACAAAGTCCCCTTATCACCATTGGTCTGAAGAAGAGGCTGTGCCTAGAATTCGTGATGCCATTACAGTCCCAGAATCCTACGCTCTCCATCTAGAATGCATAGCAAGCTTACATTTGGAGTGTTCCCTTCTGACTGAGATCAATTCTTTTTTTTTTTTTTTTTAAAGTTTATTTATTTTCAGAGAGACCGTGTGAGCAGGGAGGGGCAGAGAGAAAGAGACACAGCATCCCAAGCAGGCTCCACACTGTCAGCACAGGGCCTGACGTGGGGCTCAAACTCACAAAACCGTGAGATCGTGACCTGAGCCGATACCAAGAGTTGGATGCTTGACTGACTGAGCCACCCAGGCACCCCTCAACTGAGGTCAGTTCTTGCCTCTAACCCCCAACCACTGTTTTGATTACAAAATCTATTTCACCAGGGCGCCTGGGTGGCTCAGTGGGTTAAGCATCCAACTTCGGTTCAGGTCATGATCTAGTGGTTCGTGGGTTCCAGCCCCCCCACATCCGGCTCTGTGCTGACAGCTCAGAGCCTAGAGCCTGCTTCCAATTCTGTGTCTCCCTCTCTCTCTGCCCCTCCCCTGCTCACACTCTGTCTGTATGTCTCTCTCAAAAATAGATAAACATTAAAAAAAATTTTTTTTAATAATAAAAAAAAGAAAACTATCTTACAGGGCCACCGGGGTGGCTCAGTTAGTTGAGCGTCTAATTCATGGTTTCGGCTCAGATCATGATCTCGCGGTTTCGGTTTTGTGGATTCAAGCCTAGCATCCACTTGGGACTCTCTCTCCCCCTGCCTCTCCCCTGCTCGGTGCTCTCTCTCTCTCAAAATAAATAGTCTTAAAAACAAAACAAAACAAAACAAAACGACACGACACATATTTTAGGTGGTGGCTTAGAGCACAAATAGCAAAACGGAAATGGAACAGCACTTAGCCTTAAAAATGCTGGTTGCAACCCTGTCCGCGGATCCCTGGGTGGCCGATAACTTGCTACAGGCCGTCCACAAAGTATGAACCTGGGACATACGGGAAACGGTCGTTTCTGTTTTCCCAACGCTCGGCTCCTTACGGAAAGCCTGGAGAAGACGGAGGAACAAAGCCCCCAAGCCGGCGCTGGGCCTTCGGAGGACACCCCGCCGGCTGCGCCCTCGCGCCTCCCGGGCAGCGGGGTCTCCAGGACTCCAGACGACCTCGGCCGTAGGCTCTGGGGACTAACACGCCCTTTCTTGCCACTGATCCCGTTCTGAAAGCCACTCTTCCTTCTAAAAACATGGCAGCGGGACTGACATACGATTCGCACCCAGAGCCGACGCAGGGGTCTTCGTGCGGGGGTCTGGCTGCCCCGGGGCGCCTCGCCGCGGAGGGCCAGTGTCGTCCAACGCGCACCGCTTGCAATTCAAGCAGGAAGTACGTAGCATGTCTCTCTGCTCCGGGACCGCACTGGCTCGACGACCGCCGCCGGCCGGGGAGGGTCGTCAAATCCCTAAGCCCTGCGGAGGCGGCCGGCTCTACGGCGCACGCGCGCTGCGGCCCGGCAAAAGAGCACCAGTGCGCATGCGCCCCGGCGAGTCCATTTCCCGGCCTCCCCCGCATCCCGCCCTGGCGCCGAAGGTTCCGCCCGCGGAGGGGCGGGGCCACGCGCGGCGGGAAAATCGGCGCGGAGCGCGGCCCCATTTCCGGCCCCGGACTGTACCCTGCTCGGTCTCGGTCCCGCCGGGTCCCCGGCCCCCGGCCCCCGGCCCCGGGTCCCGCCATGGCACAGCCCCGTCTCACCGACTTCTTCGCGCGCCGCCGCCCCGGACCCCGCGCCGCGCCGCCGCGGGCCAAGCCGGCCTGGCGCACCCCGAGCCCCGCCAAGCCGGCACCCCCCACCCCGGCCCGGACCCCGGGAGGCAGCCGCAAGCGCGCCCGCCCGCCCGCCGAGCCCACGCGCGACCACCCCGCGCCGCCCGCGCGCAGGCGGCTGCGGCTACCGGCCGACACGGTGAGGCCGCGGCGGGGAGAGGGGGGAAACTGAGGCCGGGGCGGGGGGCGGGGCGAGTGGATGGGCACCGACGGGAGAAAACACTTGGAGGGGAGAGCCGGGAAACAGGGCGGGGTGGCCCCCAAAAAGACTTGCCCTGGAGGGAGGGCGCAGACCAGGGGGTTGCATGCACACGGTAAACCGAAGCCTCGAGAGGGAGGACTCGACCATTCGGAGAATGGGCCTGGAGCCGCTGCGGGAGACAGTGGAGAAAGCGCGGGGCCGGGTCACTTGAGACCCGGCAGGTGGGCCGGCCTGCTGGAGAGCACGTCAGTGGGGGTGGGGACAGAAGGCACTGGAGTTAGCAGGGCCGGAGGGCCCGAGCGCAGTGGGCGGCTGTGTGTCTAGCTTGCCAGCAAGGCTGGGCAAGGGGTCAGGCCTGGCCCCTCTGACTTGACTCCAGCAGAAACTGTCATTGGTGCCCCCAGCAGCTGGTGTGTAGCCAGCTGAGGGAAGTAGGAAACCCTCTCTTACCGCAGGGTGTCCTCACTCGTTCTCCTTTGCGGTCCTGTCCACCAGGTCTCGAGCCCCAGTGCCCTGGCTGCCCCAGGCTCCCCAGAGGAGGCCACTCTCTCAGCAGGTCAGGTGCCCTGCTTGGCAGCCCAGGAGGACAAGGTGAGGCTGGCCCCGGGGGGAAGGGAGAGCGGTGTGGGGGTGACGGGCCAGCTGATGGCATCTTGTGTCCACAGGCCTCCTCAAAAGTCACACTTTCTGAGCTCAAGTCGTGCCTACAGCGGGCACGGGAGCTAGGGGCCCGGGCCCAGGAGCTGAAAGCAAGTGCCCAGAGGAAGGATGCTGGGGAACCACGCGTGCTGGAGGACCAGGGGCAGCCAGCAGGGCCATGGTGAGTCCTGGGTGGGCAGACAGGCACCCAGGGAAAGGCTAGGCTGGTGGGAAGATGGCAGGCGGGACAAGGCTGGGGGGGCTGCTCCCCTTCCAGTCCCTGCCACTCACTTGCTCTGCACCTCAGCCTCCATCCATAAGAGGGTGCCCGTTCTTGCCTCAGTGGCCCTTGTGACTTTGGAATGCCGCCTACAGCTGCCATTTGTTGGGTATTTGCCTCCTGCGCCCATGTCTGTCCTCCCCAGCTCCTGAGGTCATATGTGCCTCGTAGAGATAAGGAGCCAGGACTTCCCTAGGTGACCGGGCGAGATGTGAGGCCACGCTTTTCTGGTTCCAGGCCTAGTGCTGGTGACAGGAGACTGGGCGCGCCGGGGCTTTGGGACTGGTGTGTGGTGTGTCACGGGAACAGGGACGGTTTTCAGGCCCCGGCTCCGGGGTCTCCCTGGCCATTTGGCCTGCCTGCCGTTGGTGTTGGAGGGTGTGGGTCTGGTGCTTCTCCTGAGGCCTCGCTCCCCTCCTGGCAGCGGACAGAAGGCACCCGCCTACCAGCGCTTCCACGCCTTGGCCCAGCCGGGGCCCCCGGGGCTTGTGCTGCCCTACAAGTACCAGGTGCTGGCCGAGATGTTCCGCAGCATGGACACCATCGTGGGCATGCTCTACAACCGCTCCGAGACCGCGACCTTTGCCAAGGTTAAGCAGGGCGTCCAGGACATGATGCGCAAGTGAGTGGCCCGCAGAGGGTGGGGGCCTCACCCTGCCTGTACGGTCTGAGTGTGCCCTTCCCGGCGCGCTCTGACCCAGCACCTTGTCCCGCAGGCGCTTTGAGGAGCGCAACGTGGGCCAGATCAGAACCGTGTACCCCGCTTCTTACCGCTTCCGCCAGGAGCGCGATGTCCCCACCTTCAAGGATGGCGTCAAGAGGTCCGATTACCAGCTTACCATTGAGCCGCTGCTAGACCAGGGTGAGCGCGCTCTGACTGAGGTCACGCGTGTCCGAGCCTCGGTTTCCCCGCCAGTGACACTGCGTGGTTTTGGGCGTGGCGTGAGGCGTCGGAGACCAGCAGTCTGGGGGCCTGGGTGACGGGGCGGGCCCGGGCTGGGGGCTCAGGCCTGAAGTCTTCCCTCAGAGGCTGGCAGCACGGCTCCCCAGCTCACGGCCTCGCACCTCCTGCGGCGCAGACAGGTCTTCGGCCAGAATCTGGTGGAGCGCGTCCGGGAGCACCACAGGGTGAGTGACGGGGGCGACCGGCTCCGTCCTCGGAGGAAGCACCTCCCCGGCAGGCCCTGGGCTGGGCCCCGAACCGTCCCTGTCATAGCTCCGTCTTACCCCGCAGGAGACGGGCCCTCGTGAGAGGCTGACTCTTCGAGTTCTCTTCACCCGTCTCCGTGGCTGCCTCGTGGGGTGGGTGCAGGGCTGGGCGAGAGCCCCGCTCCTGGTTCCCCAGTGGAGGGCCGGGAGCTCAGGGCTGCAGCCTCAGGCCCTGGGGGCGTGTGATGGGCTCAGTGCTGCTCTGTGCCGGGTGTCGTGCCCTTTGGCCCAGCTGAGCACCTGAGCCCAAGATGGCCCGACTGGGCGGGCTAGGAACGCAGCAGCCCTGCCCGGCCCCGCCCAATGCAGATGTGCCTGGGCTCACCTGGCACTCGCGTCTCCTCACACAGGCCTTCCTCGCCTCCCTGAACCCGCCCATGGTGGTGCCTGAGGACCAGCTGACACGTTGGCACCCCCACTTCAATGTGGACGAAGTGCCTGACATCGAGCCGGCCGAGCTGCCCCAGCCCCCCACCACGGAGAAGCTGGCCACCGCCCAGGAGGTGCTGGCCCGTGCCCGCAGCCTGATGTCACCCAGGGTGAGGTCGCCTTAGGGCTTGCGGGGCGGGCACCTGACAGCCTCCATCCTTGGCCCAGCGCCTCCGGGGTGGTGGGACGTGCCCTCCCCCCTTACGGAGCGCTGCCTACTTGGCAGGCTGCGCCCTGGGCACCGGCCACCTGCCGTGACGCTCAGGGCGAGCCTAGGCCGGCAGACAGTGACCTCCCTGGGGCCGGGCCGGGTTGGGGGGGGGGGGGGGGGGGCTTCTGATTCTCCCCTCTGAACTGCCTCAGATGGAAAAGGCCCTGAGCGACCTGGCTCTGCGTACGGCCAAGTCCGGCAGCCCCGGGTCCCCCGGCCCTGCCCCGCCGGCCACCCCGCCGGCCGCCCCGCCTGCCGCCCTGAAGGGGGTGTCCCAGGACCTGCTGGAGCGGGTGAGTGTCCGGGGTCCTGGCAGGGGCCCGTGGGACCGGCTCCCCACTGACCGTTCTCGGGGCCTACCGCAGGTCCGCCGCAAGCAGGCGCAGAAGCAGCTGGCGCAGATGACGCGGCAGCCGGAGCAGGAGCGGCGGCTGCAGCGGCTGGAGCGGCTGCCCGAGCTGGCCCGCGTGCTGCGTGGCATCTTCGTGTCGGAGCGCAAGCCCGCCCTCACCATGGAGGTGGCCTGCGCCAGGATGGCAGGCAGCTACCGTGCGGCCCTGAGCCCTGGTGTGTGCAGGGGCGGGGCCGGGCCCTCCCTGTGCCCCCTCCCTGTGTTCCCCGCTCAGGATGAGGCTGGGCACGGTGTCCTCGAGCCCCCCACCCGGCCCCCAGACCCCCTCAGACAGCGCCGGGCCCCACGGGACTGTGGGTTCCCTCCAGGCTGCAGGGCGACCCCACACCCCCGCTCCAGGCCCGGTGTTGGGCTCAGTGGGAGGGTCAGCTCCTCAGCAAGGCCGTTCTGTCACTGCCCTGGCCCGAGCCCTTCCACCTTCCCACCGTTGGGTCTGCTGCTTGGAGGCTTGGACAGGCCTGCGGGGTGGGGGGGAGGGGGGGTGGTCCTAAGGCAGGCCTGCTGACTGGTCTGGACCCCCCCATAAGGGGTCAGTACCCCCTCCCAGGCGCACGGCCCTGCTCACATCCTGTCTGTCTGCAGGGGAGATGGAGAAGCACGTACAGCTGCTCTCTGAGCTGCTGCCCGACTGGCTCAGCCTCCACCGCGTCCGCGCCGACACCTATGTCAAGCTGGACAAGGCTGCTGACCTGGCAGGTGTCCTCGCCCGGCTGGCCCACCTTGCCCGTGCCGAGGCGGCGCTGTGAGCCTCGCGGGCCTGGGCTTAGGTCCTTGGCCTGCCGTGTCTCTTTTATTCCCTTTAGGAACACGATGCACTTTTCTTCCCCTCCTAACTCCCCACCAGGGTCCCTGGCCAGTGCGGGTGGTGGGCCCACCCTCTTGCAGAATATTGTCATTAAACTGGTTTCTGTTGGTGACTGTCGTCGTTGGTGTCTTTGGGGGCGTAGCGGAGCGGGGTGGCTTTGCAGTCTGCGCAAGCTTGGGTGAGGCGGTTGGCACAGTGCCCCCGATATGTCCACACGGGAATCCCCGGTGACCCAGTAAGCTCGGTGTCACCGCTGGACCCGTACAAGAGGGAGGCGGACTGCAGGACCGGGGGATGCAGGGGGGACCCGGAGCCCGATTTTTCCTGGAACCTTCAGGAGCCAGCCCCACTCCGCTGACAGTGTCGTGGGCCACCCTGCTGGCGTGACTGACCACAGCAACTGAGAGGCCGTTTGGGCAGCACCTGCCTCCTGAGAGGCAGCTGGGAGCAGAGAGCCACAGGATGCCAGACACACGTCCGCCCAACCCGCCAAGTGGGATTCCCGCACCTCTTGGCCATAAAGATGAAGAACGGCCACTCTAGCAAAGCCCTTTATTCACCTCTTTTCAGTGTTCGTAGGTGGCCCTGCAGTGGCCGGGGCTCCGGCCTGAGCTACCGGCTCCAGGCCTCGGCACCTCCAGAACCTGCAGGAAGGGCCCCAGGTGGTAGAAAAGGGCAAGTGCAAAAAAGTTAAAAAAAAGTCCAGACGGGTGGCCGGCGCCCCCTGGCGGCCATTGGCCAGCCACGAGGCCGGAAGGCCTCTCCACCAGAGGGGGGAGGGTGGGTCAGTCGTACTGCAGAAGAGAGAAGACCGGCACGGCCCCCAGCTTCTCCCTGCCCTTCAGCGAGGTCAGCTCCACCAGGCTCACGCACTCCAGCACCTCCGCCCGCAGCTGGCCCAGCAGTTCACAGGCCGCACGCATGGTTCCTGAGTGGGTCGGCAGAGGGCACACGATGAGGCCCCACCCAGCCGGGGGGCGGGGAGGGGGAGGAGGTGGTGTGGGGACCAGGCTCCCACCTGCCCACACAGGGTCTCGCCGCTCACGCGTAAACTGTACAGTGCTGAGGCCCCAACCCACGTCTCACATGTGGTCTGAGCCACTTTCCTGCACCCCCAGCAGTCCTAGCGCCAGGCCCTGTTTGC
>NW_026057589.1:24855065-24899369 GCF_023721935.1 Panthera uncia
CCCAGTGGCCAGCAGATCGTCCACGACAACCACCTTCTGCCCTGGCTCCAAGGCGTCTCTCTGGATTTCCAGCTCAGCCTGCAGATGGGAAGCAGGCACTCGGTCTGCACGTCTCCAGACACGGCCCTGGTGTGCAGAGCCCGGGAGGTGGTGCCGACGAGAGCCCAACCCACCCAGCTGCCGCTTGGCTGCGTGAGCTAGGCTGGCGTCTCGGGCAGAGCTGGCATCAGCCGCGGCAGCGACACCCGACCCAGGGGATATCCTCAGGAAACCCAAGGGTCACGGGTGGCGGTGCCCAGCCCGCTCACCTTCCCGTATTCCAACGTGTATGAGGCGGACACCGTGGGGCCGGGCAGCTTCCCTCGCTTTCGGATGAGCACGCAGCCCAAGCCAAGCTCCTGGGCCAGGGAGGGGCCGAACAGAAAGCCTCGGGAGTCTAGGCCTGTTGGTCAGAGGTGGGGAGTCAGGGGTGGCTGTGTGGCACGGGAGCACGAGGGTCCCCAGGGGCAAGAAGCCCCTGGCTTTGTTGGCTCCAGCTAAAAGTCCTTGACTGAGCACCTACCTCTGTGCACAGGGCCTGCTGGGTGCTGCAGGGCAGGAGACGGGGACCCAGAAGCGGAAATAACTGTGTGGCCTCTGGGAAGTTACCTGCCTTCTGCCCACAGCCCTGCCGCCAGCCTGTCACTGGGCTGCTAGTAACTAAGGAGCAGACTCAGACGGCTCTTGTCATTCTTGCGGCAGCATCTGCCCTGGAGGGGCTGGCCCCGGGCTATCTCCTGCTACTCCCGAGGTCACTCACGGGGAAGTGCAGGCCCCACCCTCTAGGGGTGCAGCGAGGGAGGGCTTCCAGAGGAAGGGGCCCTCTGAAGGACACAGTCAAGTGAAAAGCCATGGTCCCGCAGGGCAGCGGGGAGCCATGGGCGGGCCGGGGCATGGCCTTGTCACGGAGACCTGGCCTGCTGGGGTCCTCCCTGAAGCCCCGTGCTGGGCAGAGGGCCTGGCCCACAGCTCAACACACAGACGGGCAACAAGAGTGTTCTTGGCCCAGTGGACTCTGGTCAGACACCCCTGGGGATACTCAGCCCGTAGCCCCACCAGTCCAGAACGGAGGACCAGGAAGTCGGCGAGAAGGAGGGGCACGGCGATGGGATGACCTTGCCCTCAGCCGGCCACCGCAAGGACGCGCCCACCCTCAGGCGGCCAAGTGCCGCTCAGCAGGTCCATCCTTACAACCTACTCGAGGGTCGGCAGCCAAGCACGGTGCGACGTTCAGCGTGTCCCCGACGGACGTCCCCGAAGCCTCTCCTAAGCTAACGTGGGTCGCCCCTCGGTCCGCGCCGCTCAGGGCTCAGGGGGGAGGAACGCCCACGGTACCCTCAAGGAGCCTGGCACAGACCCGGCGACCTCTCCGGGCCTCTCGAGACACCCCAGGGCACAGCATCGGCGCCGGGGGCAGGCAGGAGGCCCGGGGAGGGTCCACCCGGGATTCGAGGACCCGCCCCTGCCCCCTCCACTTACCCACGATGTAGTCGATCTTGCCGCCGTGGGTCTCTTTCAGGTGATTCGTCAGGAGGCGGATGGACGCGCGGAAGGAGTCGGGGTCCTTCAGGACGGGCGAGATATCCCTGGCACGCGAGGGCAGGCCTGGTGACCCCCGGGGTCGGGTCCGGGCCCCGCACGGGGACGAAGTGCTCGCTGGCCTGGCCCCGCGCGGTCGCCCCCCCCGCCCCGCCCCGCGCCCGACCCCGCCCCCGCACCTGAACAGCACGCCGGGCACGGGGAAGTCCGGGAAGCTGCGGATGCGCCGCGCCACCAACTGCAGGTCGGCGTCCGCCATCGCGGGGTGAGCGCGTGTCCGCGAGCGGCAGGGGTGCGCCGGCGGCTCTGCGCCTGCGCGAGCGGGCGGGGCGCCTACGCTAGGCGCCAGTGGGCGGGGCCGCCGTCGCCCGCAGGGACTATCGTATTCCACCGAATCTTGGGTGTCGCGTTGTTGCTCTAGCGCCCTGAACAGGCGCGCCCAGTCCGGCTCGTCGCCGCCGCCGCGCTCGCTCTCCTACCGCGCGGTGCGAGGGGCGGACGCGCGCGGCCACCAACATGCGGGGCCCAGCCCGAGCGTCCCCTGCAGGAGTACGCCGGTGGACGGGGACGGCAGCGGGGGTGCCGAGTCCTGGAGGGGACGGGCCGGCTCCGCCAGACCCTCCGGGAGCGCGCGGGAGTTGGGAGTGCCGGGGCCACCGAGAGTCCAGCCCCGGCATCAGCGACGGGGCGGGGCAGAGGGAAACCCACCCCGCCCACTTCCGCAAAGGGTCAAATCCTTAGTAACCAAAAAAAAAAAAAAAAAAAGGAAAAAGGCCTGTTAACTTTATTCTAGAACTTTTCACCATCATTTCCCAAGTCTTAGAACGGTACAGCTCTGGCATACAACGGCAGAGACGTGAAAACCCCACTAGAAGGCGGCTCCACACGCCCTCCGGGCGGGCAAGCTTGGCGTCCACACCCGCTCGCTGTCTCTCCGCACCGTGCCACACCAGGTAACGGGCGGCTGGAAGGGAGGCGCCCGCTCGCCATGCAGGGCACCAGGACAGCATCCCTAAGGTAGGTGTTAAAACGAAGGTGCTAGCATCCCTCTGTCCTCACCGGACCAGGGAGGCCTTCCCTGGCTGCTGCCAAACCCCCTTCCACATTCACAACTCCCTCCTAGTAGGATGGTGCCAAGGGCTCAAGCAGGATGGGCATGGCCAACTTTGACAGTGGGACGCACAGATGGGAGGGGACAGCTCCGCCTTTTGGATCCCGGGATGGAGGCAGGGCCCTGAGCGAGCGCATTCGGCTTTGGGGCTGGGCCGAGGCTGTGGGCTGCCGTGGCAAGTTGGGGTGGGCCAGGAGGAGGGCTGGGAGACTGCGGGCACGTGCAGGTCCTGCTGTCACCTGCAGGCAATGTCTGTCTGGCGCGGGCAGGGCAGAGAACAGTTGGGGCTCTTCCAGCTCAGGAGCCCTGAGGCCAGAGCCTTCCTCCCCGCGGGCATTTGCAGGGCCGGTAGGAGAGCCCAGGCCTGGCTGGAACACGAGCAGGTGCTAGTGGGGCCAGAAGCACTTCTCCGGGATGGACTCCGGGGGTGTCAGGCACTTCCCTAACCTTTCACAGCCTGGGGGCGCCCAATTCTGGCAAGGAGAATTGAGAGAGAACATTGAGTTATTCTTAACACTTCCAGGCTCGGTAGTGTCCAGACTCCTGCCCTGCCCCATCTCCTCCTTGGCCTCAGGGCCCAGGGTATGGGCGGCCACGGGCCAGGTTGCCACCTGTCCCCGCCGTAGCGCCACATTTCAGGAAGGGCTAACAGAGGAGACTCCTTACAGCCTTAAGGTTCTCTACAGAAAGCCGTCACCTGGGGAAGAGTTGGCCTGTCTCAGCACAACGATTCAATGTGGCAACTTGACCATGCATATTCACGTCCAGACTTTCTCTTTGTGGCCATAGTTCTCCAGCAAGAGACACCCGCCAGAGAGGGAGGCTCCCTTGTTTTCCTGTGTCCTCCCACTGCCCATGGGGTGCTTCTGTGCCTTGGTAGGGAGACTCAGAATCATGCTGGGGGCACTCTTCTGAGAGGGGGCCCCAGAGGGTGTTACTGAATCAGAGATTCGGTGGCAGGGAGAACCCCGGGGAAGTCCCCTCCTGCCCCAGATGGCATCACATGGCCCCTGGTTGCCCATGCAGGGTGCGGCCAGCCACCAGGACAGGGCAAGCTTTGGAGAAAGCAGCTCTTCTCAACCTTTGAGGCCGAGCAAAGCGACAGGGTGTGCAGAATGGAAAATCTGGGTGCAGACTGCCAGTCTGGGGTGCCAGGAGGAGCCAGCACCCACGATTCTTAAAGGCACCTTGGTGTCTCATGTGTACCAGGACAGCAGGCTCTACTCAAGGGCTGTGATAGACTGCACAGAACTGATCTTGTCAGAGGACACCACGTCGAATCTTCGTCCCCACTGGCCTGACAGAGTGGAGGCAGGGCTGAGCTGGGGGTTGAGGGCAGAAGGCAGGACCTCCCCTCCGCCCAGGGTGTGGCGAGGGCCGAGGGCTTTGCACAGGCGTGTAGATCCGTGCAGTGTTCCAGGGGCAGTGCTCCCTTGGGAGTCTGGGGGCCACTGCACACTGCTCCAGTCTGTCTTCGGTTCACTCGTGAGGTGTGTGGGGCTGAGAGGGTCGCCCTCACCCCCAGTGCAGAGGCAGCCAGCTGTGACAGTGCTCCAGCCAGGTCCCTCCACCCCCAGGCGGTGGGAAAGGACGCTGCCACCCTAAGACCCAGTGTGCGTCCGCACAGCATTCCCCAGTGGACAGCATGTCGCGGGTGGGGGCAGCTGGCTTACACAGAAAGATTAAAGCTGGGGCTTGGAGTGGGCACCGTGGCTCCTCCGTGGGCGGGGCATGAGGGGGGCTCTCAGGCTCCTGGGACCCAAGGCTCCGTGGTGGTCCTGAGACGGGGACATTCCTGCCCCACTGCTATGACTTCAGAAGCCGGACAGCCCCTGGCGCCCTCGAGGGAAGGAGGCGGCCCTGCTGGCTCCTGCCCCGAGTGTCTTTCCTTGGGGAGCCTCAGGACACACAGCCCCAGATGGGGACAACAGCGACAAAACCACCCCTGCACTGACCCCGGCTGATGAGGCAGCCTTGTCCGCACTATGATCATTCTCGCCGCCAGGAAAGGTCGGCACGCTTTGTCACTGTCGGCCCCACCCTGCACTTTGACTCCCCCAACCCTGCTGGGCTCCAGGCCACAGCTTCCTCAAAATCACGTAGTAGGTCTGGGGAATGGGGTGCTTGGGAGGAGGAGCTGACAGCCTGGGAAGCCAGGCTAAGCCATCCCGATGGTGCTCTGTGGGTTTCGGGGTGCTGCCGACACCGGGACACTTGAATCGCCCATCTCTGTGGAGCAGGGCGTGCACAGACACGTTCCGTCACAGGGACAGGACTTGCAGGCGGGTCCCACGGGAGCCAAGGTCTGTCCCCGACAGGACCTCCAGGTCATCAGCCCGGCATGTCCCTGCCCCACACGGGTCTGGCGTCTCTGTCGTGCACAACAGTCACACCTGTGAGGCCCGAGCGGGAGCCACAGGGGGGCTCCGGCAGCTTCTGGAGACGTGCGGTCTGCCGGAGTCCTGCCATGCCGCCCAGGGATCGCCCGGCTGCTGGAACTCACGGCGGCCCCAGACGGCTCCGTGGGGGGGGGGGGGGGGGGGGGGAGGACGGCGATGCCCTGGGGGGTGCAGACCTCACGGGGCCCTCGGGACACCCCCGGCACCGGCAGCCCGTGGCCTGCCAGCCACTTACCATGACCGCCTGGTTGCACACGTTGAGCTGAGGCTGTCCGGGGACCAAGGCCTTCTGGTGCTGCTGGACGACCGGGGTGATCCCGCGAAGCGCATCCAGGTACTCCGTGCTGGCAAAGCTGGAGGGGAGAGCGCCAGGTCACAGAAGCAGGGAGGCCCGGGCAGGCCGGGGCCGGCCACCCAAGCAGGCCAGGAACGGGCCTGGGGACCGAAGGAGCCGTCCCTGCTGGAGCCACTGGCCCGCGGCAGGCGTGCACCTCGGGGAACCTTCCCTACAAACGAGGCTGCAGGCACAGCCAGGTGACAGTACAGCAGCCAGGACTCCTGCCCCACTCCGCCGGGCCCGAGCCTTGGCCGGCACCACCGAGGGCACCGCCAGGGTCACGGGCACCTCCGAGCAGACCCAGATCTAGCAGGCTCCTGGCACCTTCCCCACCTTCCTGGTCCCTTTGGCCCAGATCCGTGTAGCGGCCGCAGACCCGCAAGCTTTTCAAAGCAGGTCTCCGCGATTCTGGCCAAACGCACTGAGAAGGATCGGCTTAAACCACGTTCGGCAGGCTCACTGGTCAGGTTACTCGGCACCGTGGTGCCAGTGCACGCGGGAAGCCCGGGAGGCCCCTCAGTCTGCCCGCGAGCCCTTCTGGGCCGGGCGGTGGCTCCAGGCTCTTCTTCCCAGAACCGTGTCCCACCCTGGGTCTGGGTCTCCTTGTTGGGAGCACGGGCACAAGGGCCTGAGGGGATGGTGCACACTGACGCACGTAACTTCCGGGTGACGGGGAGCCGGTCAAGGCCGCTGCAGGCGGAGCAGAGGTGGGGGGGGCGGCTCTTCCGGACGCTGGGCCCTGCCACCTGCTCCCGTGGTCCTGCTGCGTCTTGGCTCTGAAGTTACTTCCGGGGTCAGGAGCGGGGCTCAGACTGCTTGCTCCGAGCCTCCCCCTGGTTGAGCCTGATCCTCGACCCCACCTGCACACGGCCCTGGGCTCCCGACCTCCCTGGCGTGTGGCAGCCGTGAGGGGCTCCCAGCTCCCACCAGTGAGTGTCCTGGAGCTACAGTAGCCGGTGGCCGCGGAAGGGGGCTTGACGACAGAAATCTCTTCCCTCCCAGTTCTGGGGGCTGGAGGCTGAGATACAGGCGGGACGTGCCCCCTCGGAGGCTCCAGGGGAGGGCCCTTCCTGCCTCGTCCAGCTCCCGGGGGCTCCGGGTGTCCCTTGGCTGTGGCCATATCCCCTCACCTCTGCTTTCATCTCCACGTGGCCTCTCCCGTGTCCGTGTCCCCTGTTCTGTCTCCCAGGGATACTCTCCCTGGATTTAGGGCCATCCTAATCCAGGGTGATCTCGTTTTGACCCTCACCACGATCACCTCTATAGAGTCCCTCTTGCCAATAAGACCACGCAGGAGGTTCTGCCGCAGGTAGACGTGGGGCACGTGGTTTCACCCACGGCCTATCTGTTTCCTTCCCGTGATCCCAGATCTCTAAGCCGGACCAAGGTCCCAAGAAGCGTCTCATCCTGGAGTCTCACTGGGAGGAGCGCGGTCCTGGCCCGGAGGGTGAAGGGGCCCCGGGGTGGATCTTCCCGGGCCGGCGCTGCCCGTGCCCGGGCCCCCGACCCCCCACTGTTGCCATCCCAAAGGCAGCTCGGGTTGGGGGTCCCGTGACGGGGCCACGCGGACCGTGGGGGCGGGAGCCAGACAGCAGGGGGATGGGAGCACGGGGGGAGAGCAGAGCTCAGAGCGCGCGGCCCGCTGGTCAGTGCCTACACCTGCCGGCCCGGGGCCCCGGCAGCCCGAAGGCCTCCGCCCCTGGCTCACCTGAGGGGGTACCTCTCCCCCGGGTCTCGTCCCAGGTGGAAAATCAGGGGCAGCTTCGTGTGCTCCTCCTGTGTGTGGGTGGTGACTCCTGACACGTTCTGTCCGGGGCAGAAATCAACGCCCTGAAACGAGAGGCGGGGAGGGCGGGGACTGCTTTTTGTGCCTGCACGCGCCCTGGGGGCCCGGAAGGCAGTGGCCGCGAGCTCGGCAAGGCCGGCCGGTCGGTCCATCCCGTTCCGGCAGCAGCCGTGACCCGCGTGCCGCACCCCGGGACGCTCCACGAGGGGGTGCCGAGGGGACGAGCACGCGGGAGGGTGGCCGTCCTGTAGGGGCACCTTTCCACCACCGACGCTGGGCCTCAGGGCCGCTGAGCAATCAGGCCCATTTTTGGCGGGAGGTGAATCTCTTTAGGGGCTCCTGCCCGGCTCAACTGGTAGCACATGAGACTCTTGAAATTGGGGTTGTGAGTCTGAGCCCCATGTTGGGTCTAGAGATTAGTTAAAAAACAAAATCTTAAAAAAAAATACAGCGTTATCACTTAAAAAACACACAAAATACTTTAGCCCGGCTCTTATCTTGACTGGCACGGATTCCCGGGGCAAAGCTCCCCCACCCTGTCTGCCTGGCAGACACAGCACCCGGCACTCAGCACCCTGAAGACTCCTTTGCCTCGTCAGCATCAGGAGAAGCCAGGAGGAAACGCTCGTAAGGCCCGTGGCGGCCCAGATGCCCAGGTGACAGGCAGGGACTGAAACAGACCACAGCGGACACGTGCGAGCACACCAGAAAAAGCCGCCAGGGTATGTCAAAGCTCAGGCGTGTGGCCCACGGCCCCCCAGACGGGCCCGGCCCCACACCCTCCCTAGGCCACCTCTGCCCCCACGGCTCCTTCTCAGGGGCAGCTTCTGATGTGCATCTGAAAGGGGATGTCACGGGGTGATGGGAGTCTGTCCACGTCCTGGGATGGCCCTGGGGCCCCCCCGAGAAGCTGCGGCCCAGTCTGCAGCTCTGTCCCCAAGGCTTACGGGCTGCCTCTCGGGACTCCTGGACTTGGGGACAGGAAAGGTCGGCTGTACCGTCCCGACGCACTGGTGACCTCACGGTCCTGCAGGTAGCTGGACACGGGTCTTCGGCCAACACAGGACCGGTTTTACAGGGTCTGGAGAGGTGGCCGTGACGTGGCCATGACCTGTGCACGCTAACCCCACAACCAGGGGCTGGGGGACAGACACGTGAGCTCGCTTCTCAACCGTGAGCCGCCGGAAGGCTTTCTGCAGGCGCCAGCGCGGTGGACGGGCACGCACTCGGAGCCCGTGTCCGGAACGGGCAGCTGTCGGTGGAGCACTTAACACTCTGCTTTTCAATAAAGCAGAGAGGCCAGGAGCCCGTGAAACTCCACTCATCTGCACCGAGCTGACTCCTGAGTCAGTGGCTGGCAAGGTAAGGGCAATCTAAGTTGCCGAGGGCAACCGATTACAGATCCACGGATACCCAAGTGGGTTCCAGAGCGGGTGGCTCCTTGGCCTTCTGGATTCTGGGACAAGTGACGGGGAACAGACACGGATTTAACCACGGGAGAATCCGCCACCCTCAGCACGAAAATGCAGGGCAGCTGTCGGGGAAGCACCGAGTCCAGACAGAACACCATTTACCATTTGGATGCAAATCAAAGAAGCTATTTAATTAAGATCCCGTTAATTAGTATAGGATCTCTCTCGTGACAGTTGCTGTGTGAGGGAGGCCTTGCCCTTGGGGCACTGCAGCCGGGGGCCCCTTCCCTCCTGAGAGCCCAGCGCAGCGCACAGCGCGGGGAGCAGGGCGCACTCCTCTACAGGCCTGCCCTTTGGAACCGTGCACTTCGGCTAGCCGTGTGCGATGCAGTCCGCAAGTGCAGAAGGTCACGTGCACACACGCGCCCTCCCTGCACACGGCTCCTCCCAGGGCCTCGGCCAACCTCTATGCTGGGGAGGTCACACACTTGTAGGGACAGTGGCACCTGCTCTGGCACTAGGAAGATGCTCCCCACCTCTCCCTCTCCTCCCCGCCCCCCTCCCTGCCCAGCCTCTAGACCTCCACCCTTCTCCCCCCCAAGCCTGCCACGAGCCCCAGGACCGGGCGTACAGCCGGGAAGCCAGTAAGGTGGATGCACGTGACCCCCAAACCCAGGGACCACAGACCTGCAGGCCCCAGCTGGGCCGCTACCCCAGGCCTCTCTCTCCCTCGGGCCGGGAGCCCAGGCCTGGCTGTGCGGCCCCAGCAGGGCGGGCACGTGGCCTCTGAACAAAGCTGTCCCACCGCGCGGGCCGCTGAAGTCCCCCTGGTGCTGGGGGGAGCGGGGAGGGCAGCCGGTGGCGGCAGGGGGCCCCTTCCTCTTGGGCCCTTTCCACCCTCACACGCTCCCTGGGCCACACTGACCCCTGTGGGGACAAGGGCCATCAGAACAGCCGTGCGGGCAGCCCCGATGGGTGAACCCACTGCCGCTACCCTGTGTAGCACGGGGGGTGGGGGAAGAGAATTTTGTGTGCCTGGTCTCCCAAGAACATGAAGCTGTGCAAACCAAACCAACCGGGGAGCTTCCACAAAAACCCTCAGAGCACTGTGGACGGGGGGGAGGGGCGTGTGACTCACCAGCAGCAGGGCGGGCCCCCACCTGGTTATGCCAAAGCGGCCTCTCCTGACACTTCTGACCCCGCCGTAAATGGGGTCAGATCAGGACAGGCCACACAGGCTGCTCTGCCTGTAGGACCTCTGGACTTTTCCAACACCCTTTCTGAAAGAAGCTCCCGGCCCTTCTGGGTTTGGGCCTGGGCGGGAGCTGGAATGTGTCTCACTTGGGCCAGAGCGGACTGGACCCTGCCCCGAAAGGTGCCCCGAGCCTGCAGGGCCAGGGAGGGAGCCACAGGGAGGCCCGAGGGGCAGTTTCCCAGACAGCCTGGACTCTCCAGCAACCGGCAACAGGGCCCTAGAAAGCCCTGGGAAGCCAACGTGTGCCACGGGGGAGGGGGCAGGGAGAAGCTAGAGCACACAGCTAACCCCGAAGGTCCCCGCGTGGCCAGGCTCTGGGTCTTCGGGTGCTCCTGTGGCCTTTGAGACTCTGAGCAGCTAAGGGGTGAACCACACACAGCCCTGCCTGACGGCGGGGGAGGGTGTCCGGTGCTCGGCTGGGGGCAGGGAGAGTAGGGGCAGGGACCCTGGACGAATGGAGAGGAGGTGAGAGGCGGCCACAAGCAGGGAGAGCTGAATGGCTCAGTGCTGAGATCCCGTGCTGGGGGAGCTGGTGCTAAAACCAGGAGCCAAGGGACGGGGCTCTGTTATGCCCCGTGCCAACAGCGTTCTGCTACCACAGTGAGTCCGGAGGCCCGAGGACACTCCTCTGGGCTCACCCCCGGGGTCAGAGTCCAGAAGAGAAGCCCTGGCTCACTCAGTCCAGCTGAGCTCACCTGGTGCCGACCCTCGCTTCTGAAGGCCAGTCGGGGACTTTGGCCAGGCCCCGGGCCACCCGGGAGGAGGCACACGCCGTCCTGGGCTCTGGCTGTCTGGCTGCGCGTGGTGGCCCCACAGCCACGGCCATCTGCCTCATCAGCCGGGCACCAGAGCCCTTACGTCCGCAACCGCGCCCTGACTTGCACACAGCGCCCTCGTATTCGGGTGTGTCGCTAACTCGTGCCGCCTTTCCTTCCAAAAGGAAAGCCGTTCTTGTGCCCGAGATCCAGACGCTCCGAGGGGCGGGGGCAGCACCCTGAGTGCCTGGAAGAGGTGGGGGCTGAGGCCCAGGAGGGGCAGGACCAGGCAGCCGCCCGCACGCCGTCGGGGCAGACGCGGGGACACAGACGCTACGGCGGCCCGTTCAGGGGGGCCACCGAGCACCTGGACAGGCGGGGGGGAGGGGACAAGACGGGAAGTGCTGGGGGTGCCGGGGGAAGGCAACGCGGTTCACCTGGGTCCGAGCCCTCCGACCCGAGGCTTACTTAGCCCGTTCTGAGGACTCTTTCCCCCGGGCTCTGGGAGGCCTCAGAGAGGGTAGGGTGGCCAAGGAGGGGAGTCCAGGCTCCCGAGGAGCTGTCCTTACTGCTACGCCACGTCACCGCCAGCCCTGCTAACGGCGGGCCCACGGCGAGGCCTCTGGGGCCGGCCAGCAGCCGGCCCGCTTGGTCCCGAGGTGTCCTCCCAGGACAAGGTGGTGTGGGAAGCGGAGCCCACGGCCGCCCTAAGCCCCCTTACCTGTCTGAACTCCTCCCAGGAACTGGTCCAGGTCCAGAAGTGGGCCTTGTACTGGCCGAGGGTGACCGCCATCAGCGTGTCGCCACGGTAATAGAATATCGGCCTGTTCGGCGAGGGGGGTGGGGTGGGGACAGGAGGTCGGGTGACACGAGAAACTTGGAGGTGTGCAGTTATATCGAAATTTTACAGAAACCACCGTGCTGAGCTCAAACCGGGCACACGGGGGAGCAGGTCCACAAGGCTGCTGGGGGTGAGCCCCCAAGGTCGGCCGCCTCGGTTCCGGGCCCTGGGAGAGACTCTGGCCCTCGTCTTGGGGCAGACAGCCTGCCGGGACCAGGACGTCTGGTGGCCCCTCCCTAGCAAGACGTGAGCTCTAGGGCCAGTGTCGCGTTGCAGAGAAGCTGAGCCTGGACACGAAGGACCCGACAGACGTGGGGCGCAGGATGGGACCGGGCTCCAGGGGTCCGGGTGCCTGGAGACTTGGGGAGAACAGTCTCTCCTCCCTCCCACGGCCTGAGGCACAAGTGCCAGCCATCACAGGCAGGAACGAGGGCCCTCCGCCCCGAGAGCCGACGTGGAAACGCCCCGGCGCCCTGGGTGCTAGGAACGGTCTCAGGAGGACCGGGGCTCCCGCGCCAGGACGCGTCCCGTCCACCAGACAGCAAGTCCCACCGGTGCCCTCACATCCTCCCTCTGCCGAGAGCCAGCGAGGCACGGAGTCCTGCTTTGTGCGGAACCTGGAGCTGGGGGGCAGCGCCCGGCTGGAACCCACCTGTCTGTCAGCCGGCCCCGCAGCACGGCAGGGAGGAGGTCCAGGCCGTCGATCGCCCTGTCGCTGGGCGGTGCCAGGCCTGCGAGGGACAGGCCGGTGGTGAAGAGGTCCATGAGGCTGCCCAGCTGGTGGCTCACCTGAAAGGGACGTGGCACAGGCGTGCTCAGGATGCCCTGCCCCGACCAGACAGCGCCAGGGGCAGCAAGGGGCACGCGGTCACAACCCTACGGAGCACGCACGCAGACAGCGGCCTTCCACGCTTGGTGCGCACTCGCACGGCCACACGCCCCGGCCCGGCACCTCGCCGCGGGTCCCGCCTTTTCAGCCCCTCCCGGAACCCCTCACGTCCTTGGGGGTCGGGCGGGTTCACGCGTGGCTGCCACACTCTCGCCCCTCGGGACCCTGCAAAGGAGGGAGGAGCCCTCTCGTTGGGAGAGTGGCTTTGGGAGATTAGGCCCCAACGGGGGCTCAAGCTGGCCCACGTGACCCTGGAGCGGGCCGAGGCCCTGTTCCAGGCCCATCCCGAGCCCTCACAGCTGCAGCGGCTACGAACGAGAACCAGACAGAAGCGAAAAGACGGTCTGGGGAGAGGCCAGCAGGTCCAGCAGGGCGCCGTCTGCCCTCTCAAGGCCGTCACCGTTATCTCAACACTGAACCACTGGGAACTTCCCAGATCAGGTCTGAGCACAAGTGGAAAAGAGACCCCCGAGGCCCAGAGCAGCAGGGAGGAGGGCGCCTGGCCAGGGCTGACGGGAGGGCGAGCGGACGGGACGGCAACCTTTCTTGCAGAGACTACGCTGGCCCTGAACGAACGGTCTAACTCCACACAAGCAGCAGGACGGGCCCGAGGAGAGGTGCGTCCTCAGAATCGGGGCGCCTGCTGGTCTCCACGGACGTGGCTCTGCCTCTTCTGGAGTCTCCCGGGGCTTTCCCATCGGTGGCCCCCGCTCTCCTCAAGCCCAATCTGGGGGTGACGGCTGGGTCCGTGGGGAGACCCGGGGGGTCTGCTGGCAGGTCTGGCGAGGCAGGCATCCCCCGTGCACACGCTGTTGGCAGGACTTTAGCCACCGCCTCCCGCGCCCCGGGGGACTGTCACCTCAGGGCTATCACGTGACATTGCCACGAGCAACTCCGTGTGGAAACTGAGCACACAGCCCGCGGCTGCTCGCGTCCCTGGTGCCGCTGCCCAGTGCGGGGGGAGCAGGACGGTCAGCGTTGGGTGCGAGCTGTGAAGGTTTGGTGCGAGGCCTGTGAGCCTCCCTGCAGAAGGGAGGAGAGGGCTGCCGGCCTTATCTCGTTCCCGTGGCTTCTCTCCTTGGCCGCTTCTTTTAGGACACAACAAAGGAAAAGAAAGAAACCCAGGTATCTTAACCGTCTGCGGAAAACGGGGAAGAGGGTGCCGTGCGGGTGGCACGATGGGAAAGACGGGGTGTCTGACGTCCTTAGGAGCACGGGACAGCCGGGAGCACACAGAGAAGCTCTTTTGAAAAACAGAAACTCTCAACGTGCACAGAACGTCTTTGAGAAAACGCAGAAGGTCTGTTGCGGGCACGTGGCTGGAAGTCACGGACGCTTCTCCCAGCACTCCCGAGACTTCACTCCGGAAAAAAAGGCTGTAACTCGTCAAGTCGTGCTACCCGATGCGAAAGGGGGGCCGAGTAGCTGCAACCGCGGGCACAAATGACAGGGCGTCACCGCAAGCTGTCCGCTTCAATTCCAACACGTGCCACGGGCCAGTGCAGGGAGGGCCACACGGCTCTGTTAGGTACACTCTCCTCCGGGGAGCAGGGCCCAGACGGGTGAGAAGCCAGGCACGCGAGGGGTGGAGGGTGATCCCAAAGGCTGGAGCCTCCCCTTGGGACAGGGATCCCCGTGGACACTGTCCCGAGGAGGAGTGGCTATGGGGAGCCACGGAAGGTGGGCTTCGTGCCCCACACCAGGGGTCTGCTCCCAGTTCTGCCACCTCCTAGCTGGGAGATCCTGACAAGTGACTTCCTCTTCTCGGCCACAGTGTGCTAACGTGTGGCACGGGAGGGGTGGTGATGAGGAGGAGGACGGTGACAGTAACGATGACGGTGATGGTGACGACGGCGGCAGTGGTGGTGATGAGAACAGGCAGGACACCACTCACCCCCCGCCACGTCCACACCCCAATCCCCGGACCCTGTGAACACGCTTCCTTACGGGGCAGAGGGGAACCAAGGCTGCCAAGCAGCCGACCTGAAAACAGGGGCTGACCTTGGACCCCCAGGGAAGGCCAGTGTCACCACAGGGTCCTAACGGTGGACGGGGGCGGGAGGGCCAGAGTCAACGTGACGAGGGGACACTCGACGGGCCATTGCTGGCTTGGGCGACGGAGGGAGGGGCCGTGGATGCCTCTAGAAGCCGGGAAAGTTGAGGAAACGGGTCCTCCCGGGAGCCTCCAGAAGGAAACGGGGCCCGTGACACCGATGCCGGCCCATGAGGCCCGTGCTGGTCTCCCGACCCCCCGCCGGAGGGACGAGGCTGTCGTGTAGGCCACTAAGCCTGGCAGGTGTGACAGAAGCCACAGGTGTCACGGGAGGCCTCGTGGTGTTGCTGTGAGGGCGGACCCGAAACCAGCGCTGGGGCTCGTCAAAAGAGGAGGAAGGCCAGGTAAGACACGGTGACGTGCGTGTTTTCACAGGTCAGCCTGGACGCCCCCGGGACCAGGAGTCTGAACTGAAACGCCCGGGGACAGAGGGCGCTGCGCGTGGTTCTCAGCTGAAGGAGGAACGGAGCGGGTGCTCCGAGGAGAAGAGGCTGCCAGCGGGGACGGCAGGACGCACACCGGCCCGGCCACGAGGGGCCAGGCCACCAGGCTGCGGTCTGCCCTTGCACGCCGCACACACCGCCCAGCGGCTGCCGTCTCTCGGAGGGCCCGCGGAACCAGTGGCCCGGGAGACACGCTCTGGGGAGAAGCTTCCGCGGCCAGGTGTGGGTCTTAGAAACTCGGCGTGCCCTGAGCCCTCCAGGTGTGCGCGACACCCGTTAGCACACTAAGGCTCTGATAAAGTCTGCTTCGCTCGGTGTAACTCAGGCCGGCCACGTTTGCCGACGGCAGCCGCCGCCGCCCGCCCCGCTCGCCCTCCTCCAGCCACCTCAGCCTTGGGAGGCGCCGGGAGTCTCGCCGCCGCGGAGGCCTGGGGGGTGGCCGCTCTGACTCACCTGGCCGGCAGGGATCCGCCCGGGCCACCACGCGATCGCAGGCTCCCTCACCCCACCTTCAAACGTGGTCTGCTTCCCGCACAGGAAAGGGCCGTTGCTACCACCTGGGGAGACAGGGGGTCGCCCATCAGACGCCTCCCCGGGTCCCCAGGGTGGCACACGGCCTGCTGGGCGCTCGCCTTCAGGCGGCGTCTCCCTGCCACGGCCCACCCCCTCCCCCCATCCTCCCGGCCCCTCGGGGCGATGCTGCCGAAACACGCAGGCACCTCCACACGGGACCAGCGCAGACTTCACAGCTCAAGTTCGAGGTCAGAACGCCTCAAAGCGGAACATCGTGTCCCCGGTGCTGAGCGACCGCTCAGATTCGGAACGTGAGCAGTGTTGTGACCAAGGGCCACGAAACGTGTTCCCCGAGAGCAGGTTACTGGGGTTTACGGTCAACTGCCAGGCGTGGGGCTTCTTAGCACCCCTGTGTGTGGGGCTGGGGTCTAGTTAAGATGCACCACCCCGAGTCCCGTGGGGGGTTCATCTGAGAAGTCCCCCTCTGAGCAGGTGGCCCCTGAACTGCACCTGCGGGAAGCGTCAGCGGCCGGCCAGCCCCAGAGCACAAAGGAAGGTCCCCAGCAGGACACGTGGAGGACCGCGGCTGCCAGCACGAGCTGCCCGGGGCTCCCTCAACCTGGTCCCCCCTGAGATGGGGGAAAGTAAAACGGGGCAGTAACCCCTGGGGCTTGCTCCTACGCCGGACCCGAACCCCACCCCGTTGGTGCGGGCAGGTCTGGGGAGAGCAGCTGTGGAGGGAATGCAGGCACTGCGCGCACAGGCGTGCAGATCCCGGGACGGCGAGGAAGACGGGATGTGCTGTGTCTGGGGGGCTCACGGGGCTCGGAGTGCCCACGAGGGTCCACAGCTCACCCAGTCCTGCTCCTCGAGCTGTGCGAGGAGTACAAAGATTTGTGCTCGTATAAATACGCATGTGAACCATTCCGTAATTCGGGCACAAAGACGGGCCCGGGAGGCTGCTGGTCACAGCGAGGGCAGCCGGCAGGGAGGCTCTCCGGGATGCCGAGCCGGGTGGGGGCTGGCACCCCGCCCCCACCTCTGGGACCATCAGCTGTACGAGGGGAGCCTGCCCAAGGATGGAGCCCCTCCAGGGGCCATGGATGGCACCACGTGGCCCGCCTGGGGCCCCAGACCAGCCAGGCCGGCCGGACCCTCAACCGCTGCCGTCACCGAAACACGATTCCTTCTCAGCCTGCACCTGTCTGCCCCACGGACACCAGCTACAGGGTCCCTCAGCACCTCCCCACCCAGGCCTGTCCCCGGAGGGCTTCCCGATCCCTGCAGCCTTCCTTCCAGAGCTCCCTGAGTGACTCAGGGCCCTGCTGAGGCTCCGGTGTTTTAAAGGAAAATGGGACCAAGAGACGTGGCACGATGGGGGGGGGGGGGGGGGGGGGGGGTGAGACCCTTACAGGACACCAGGGTGGAACATCCTTGCTCTACGAGACGGAGCAGCCCGAGAGCTCGCTGAGCAGCCCCAGGGGCCACAGCCCCGAGGAGGCCCCCTCACGGAGCCAAGCCAGCACTCCGGGGCAGGGGGCTCACCCCCGCCCTCCTAGACACCACCTCCTCCCCTGAGGCCTGGAGATGCCCCAGGCTTTCAGGGGCGGAGGGGGCGCCGTGAGACGTGGCGGGTGGCCCCTGCCGGTCTCCTGTGTGACTAGGCCCAGGCCAAGTGTGGCTCTCGGGCCTTGTCCCGTCGGTTCCCACTGGACGAGGGCCCCCAGGAGGGGTCCCTGACAGAGTCTCAGACATGCCGTGCGGGAGACGGTGTGAGAACACTGACCTTGTTTAGGAGCAGAAACGAGAGCGGCACCGTTGTCAGATGTGAAGAAGACAAACGTGTTTTCCGCGATCCTCAGGTTCTGGAGAAGCCCCAGGATTTTCCCGACACTGTCGTCGATCTCCCGGACAGCATCCCCGTACCTACGGGGAAAGAGGGCATCAGCAAGCAGCGAGGCCCTGACTTCCGGGACGGACAACACAACAGACTGGCTGAATTCAGAGAAGAGGGGGAGGAGAACTCCAGATCTCAGAGGCACCCCAGGACAGAGCCAACCAGACCACTGCAACCCTCCTTCCACGAAACCCGGGCCGAGGGACGGCGTCAAAGCAGCACAGGGCTTCAGTCTCTGTGAACGCTAATTAAAGACGCCACGGTACCGAGTGCCCCGCCCCTGGAGGTAATCAAGCACAGACGAACCCTCCAGCGGGGGGGGGGGTCTGTGTCTCTATGACCAAGGACTCACCGCCCTCGCTGGCTGGTGCCCAAGAAAGGCCTAGAAGCATACACAGGCGCGTGAGTGGCGTCGATGGCCCAGTAGAGAAAGAAGGGGCGCTGAGCTGCCTGCTGCCTCTTAATGAAATCCAGGGCTTCCTGAGGAAAACACACCACCTTCCTGTGCCCTGGAGGCCGGCCCGCCCCCCACCCCGGAGCCTGCCCAGCCCGGGCTCCTATTACCTGCAAGTACAGCTGGGTGAGGTTGGCTTCTCCGGTCTTCACGTCAATTGGAAACTCCTCATAGTATCTGACAAGGACACAGACCCAGACGAGAACCAGACTTCAGCCCAGGGAAGCCTCCTCCTCCACGACCGCACAGGCGGTCACGGGCCTCATTCAAAACAAAGATGCGTCAAACGAGACCGGATTCTGGCACTGCTCCTGAGGCCGCGGCGGCTCGAGGACGAGGCTCCCGGCGGCCCCCATCTGAGAGAAGGTCGGAGGGGGAGAGGACAGCAGAGGAGGGTCAATGGTCACCCGGGGCCGCTGGCAGCTCACGGGGGCCGTGTCTGCACGGCACCAAGAACGTGCCGGAAACCGCCGAGCTGTGCGCTCTGAGCCACGCGACTGTCTCGATACACGGCCACTAAAGGGGCAAGGACGTGACCTAGCTTTCTGGCCCACGATACGCAACGAGAATTTCCACCCAAAACACGACAGAATGAAAAAGGAAGGAAAATGAAGCCACGTGAAACCCAAGACAGACCAGGGCCTGACAGGCCAGACCAGGGGTTCCTGGAGCAGAGCGCCCCCGGCAGGCTCTCAGGGAAGGGCCGAGCCCCATGGTGCCCCGGCACGCGGCCGCGGGCCAATCCGGGGCAGGCAGACAGCGCGGCCGACGGGCTCGAACCAAGCCTCGGACACCGATGCGGCTGCGGGGCGAACGCACCTGCTCGGGGGAGGCGCTCTGGTCGCCGTCACGGTTCTAACCTTTTCCGGGTTAAGCCCCTGCAGGTGTGGCTCAGGCAGCAACCCCAGGCCCCGAGTCCCTCAGCCCCGGGCAGAACCGCCAGCTGACAGAGCAGAGCCCGGGCACGCTGGCAAGCGGGTGGTCCCAGAACCTCCGTCCTGCCCCCACGGCAGCATGGGGGGCGGGCAGGGGCCGGGCGCCACCGTCCTCGGGGTCGGGGGGGAGGGACCCGTTACCTGCCGACCATCTCCCAGTCCCTGTACACAGGGATGTTGGGCCTGGCCCTGTTGTCATAAGGTCCAAAGTGACAGTTGGGGGATCCAAACCATTCGTCGAATCCGTGCTTCAGGGGGTGGAACTGAGGCCTGTGGCCCAGATGCCTAGAAACAGGAACCCAGGACGCTTCAGGGACCCCTGCGCAGCGGTGCCCCAGAGTTCTGACCACAGACGACAACTCCTTGCCTTCACGGAACGTTTCGGGAAACAGGTGCGGCTCCCGTGCCCACTGGGAGCCCACGGGGGCTCTGCACCAAGCCCCAGACACACCAGGACCTCTTCCTCCAGGAGGGCGCCAGGCCCACCCCCCACAACAGGCAACGGCAGAAGGTGCTGGCCACAGACGGTGCCAGGCACAGCAGCGTGCCCGCGCGTGGCTCCAGGATGCCAGGAAGGGCTCTGGGAAGACGCAGGGTGGGACACCTCACGCCCACCCGGAACCACCCAGAACTCCAACCGCAGCCCCGCCTCCACACTCCAGCTTCTTCCAGCCTTTTCCTACTTGTCGGGACAGGTCTGTAGGTTCAGCCTCCCCGAGCGTGTGAGGAAGGCAGTGTCCCAGTAATTACCAACCTCTCAGGATACGGTCATCGATCAAGAGCCTCTTCTCCCGGTTACCGATAATCACGCCCCCAAAGATGGCCCGGCAGGCCCTGGGTGAACTGATTGCCGGGACCTGACCTCATCACACACTGGGGCAGGGCCAGGACCCGCCGGGGCTGCTCACTGAGCCAGCGCCCTGGCCCCAAATGCGGGTGGGGGTGCCCACAGGGGGACAACGGCCGAGTTTCTCCCCGGACCAGGCTCTGGACTGTAGGCATCAGGAGGAGGCGACCCCGCCCCACACGCTCATCCCTGACAACCCTCCCTCTTGGGGCACCGAATGTCAGGCTCTCCTGCCAACGGGAGGTGCCCATCGGAGGGGCCGGCAGTGCCTGAGCACGGCTAGACGCGTGTGGTGCACCCTGGCCACGTGCTCTTGGGGAGCAAGGCGACCCCACCGGGGAAGGGGGTCACATATGCTCTCGTGACCACGCGAGCTCGCGCACAGCGTCCCTGCAACAGAGGGTCCTTCCTCTGCTGCCCCCGGGGAGCCCTCCCCCTGCCCCGAAGGGCCGCGGTGGCTCGTGCGGATCCCAGGGCACCGTGAGCTCGCTACACGGCTCGGTCACCCGCTCGAGGAGGGTGCGGTGCGCTGGGGGAGGGCAGCCACACAGGGCCAGAGCCGAGGTGCCCGGCAACGGAGTCTAAGAAGATGCCAGGAAACGTGGGTCTCGGGGCCCGGCTCCCACGGCTAGCTCTAGAACGCTCTGCCTCCGGAACGCCACACGGCGGGCGCCGACCTCACGCCTCTGCCGGGACCTCTCTGTTGGCAGAAACCTAAGCGCCGGCTCCGCGCTCCCTCCCGGCGCCTCCCGTCCTCCCGGGGCGCACCGCTACAGCGCCCCGTTACTTAACAGCGCCCTCCAGCCCCAGCGGGGAGCAGGCCACAGCGGCCGCCCGCGGCACCCCTGCCTGCCCGCCTGCGCCGGCTCGCGCGGCCTCTGCCTGACGGCAACACCCGCCCGAGGTCCTGCCCACGCGGAGCCGTCCGGCGACCACGCTCAGCCTGCGGTGGCAGCGCTCGCGGCCCCCTGGGCCCAGGGCGGCCCAAGCAGCCTCTCGCTCGAGTCCTGGCCGCACCCACCCCGGCACTTGGTCAAGCCGAGGAATTTGGACGAGGGGCGCCGGGAGGAAGGTCAGGGAAGTCCGGCCACGGCCGCCAATACCCAGTGTGGCCCTGTGACGGGCCCCCGCCCGGGAGGCCTGCGGGACGCGGGGTAGAGCTGCCGGGCTGGGCGCCGCCCAGACTCGGTCCCGCAGGCCTCGCTCCCGCCCTCTGCCAGTCTCCCCGGCACCACCAGGGGCCGTGCGGGCGACGGGGCCCCACCGGTTCTGCCCCGCCACCGCCACCTGCTGGGAGCTCTGCTCCCGGTTGGACTCGGGAGCGAGAACGCGTTCCTTAGGCAGCTTCTGGAGCTCCTGCGTTTCTGACCCTTACTCTTCCGGTTTCCGTGGACCCCCCGTCGACGTGACCACCGTGTTTTGCACCCGGCACCCCCCCCCCCAAGGGGCACAGACAAGGCGCCCGTCCCGGGCAGAGCAGTGCCAGCAAGTGCCAGAGGGGCCCCGGTGCAGCGGGGGGGCCACGAGGACTGGAAAACCGGAGAGGCTCCCGGTAGGAAGCGGGCTTGCTCTTTCCCAAGAGCCCCGGAACTCGGGAAAGGAAGGAGAGAACACCTGGCCTCCACACCTACCCTCCGGGGCTGCGCACCCGGGGACCCCGGGCAGTAAGAAGCCGTTTAACCTGCTTCTGGCACGAACACGCACAGCAACGCGAGCCTCCGGGGTCCCACACCGAGGGGCTGCCCGTCACCTCCCGCTGCCTCGTCACACCACCCACACACAGAGCACCTGTGCTTGCCGACACGGTGTCACCCGTGCCAGACGAGCCGCACTGACAGGCACCCCGGGGAGACGAGCAGGGGGCAGGGTGTGCGGCCGGGAAGGTGGCGTGGGAGCGGGACAGCGGACTCCCGCTCCCACCCGAGGACCCGCCTCCCGGAAGCGTCTCGCCAGCATCCCAGGCGTGGGGCACGCTCCAGAGCAGGGTCAGGACTCACCACTTGCCCACAATCTTGCTGACGTAGCCGGCCCCCTTCAGCAGCTCGGGCAGGAGGAGCTCGTCGTCCGGGATGCCGCCCACGATCTCCTGGGGCGTGTAGGCTGCAGGGCAATACGGCGTGTGCTCCCCGGGCTCTCTATGCCCCTGTTTCCCCAGGGCCCCCCGAGATCCCCGCAGCACGACCGTCCAAGTCGCTCGGGTACGAGGAGCAGGGAGGGGTGCTGGGCCCGGCCGTCCTCGTCACAGCTGCAGCCGGAAAGAGACCGGCGGGCCCTCCACCGAGTCCCTAAGACCGCCCACTACCCCCCACCTTCCTCTTCAAACGCACGGTTTTGGGGGCGCCTGGGGGGCTCAAGTCGGCTAAGTGTCCGACTTTTGGTTTCGGCTCAGGTCACGATCTCACAGTTTGGGGGTTCAAGCCCTGTGCTGGGCTCTGCGCTGACAGCACGGAGCCGGCTTGGGAGTCTCCCTCTCTGCCCCTCCCCCGCTTGCACGTGCGTGCGCCCCCTCTCTCTCAGAATGAATAGGTAAACTCAAAAACAATGCAGTCTTAAATTTCTCTTGCTACTGTTTATTTCTGAGAGAGAGAGAAAAGGAGAGCGTGCACGTGCGAGCGGTGCAGGGGCAGAGAGAGGGGGAGACACACAATCCCAAGCAGGCTCCGGGCTCCGACCTGTCGGCACAGAGCGCGACGTGGGGCTCGAACTCACGGACTGTGAGACCGTGACCTGAGCCGAAGTCGGACGCTCAACCGCCTGAGTCCCCCAGGCGCCCCCAAAACGCACTATCCTGAGCGGAAGCACCACAACGGTCTGTTTCAAACGACGTGCTACAACCTGAACGGCACCTCCCAGCCCAGGTGACGGGCACCACTCCGCAGACGCAAGGTCACATGTGACCACGGTGACCAGCCCCGGCCCTCCTCCCCGGGCCCCCCGCGCCCGCAGACGCCGTCGGTGGGTAGCGTACCGTTTCTGGCCCGCCCGTTGGTGGTGTAGAAGCCGCTGCGGATGGGCAGGCGTCCGGTGAGCAGAGCCGCCCTGGCTGCGCGGGGAGAACAGAAACCGTGGCGAGCCCGAGTCCCACGCGAGCCCCACGGCCGGCCCCTCCGGCCCTCCTGCTCCTCCCGGGGCCGCACGTTAGGCCGTCTCTGCAGCCCGAGCGGCCGTCCCAGGAGGCCACGGGCGGCTTCTACCTCCCAACCCCGTGACGGCACGGGGCCCGGGCCCCAGGGGGAAAGGCCGCACCCGCCTGCCAGCCCTTGTGGCGCTCCGCTCGGAAGAAAGGCGGGAGCGGCGGAGCCAGGGCCGCCCGGGTGCCCGCCCCCGCCTCGTGCCCGCGGCCCAGCCCCGACTTACACGGCGAGCACAGCGGGTTGGCTGAGTAGAAGTTTGGGAAGAGCGTCCCCTCTGCGGCCATCCGGTCCAAATTTGGGGTCTCTCTGGAAGGTTCTCCGTTCACGCCCAGGTCGCCCCACCCCATCTGCAGGAGACGGCACGGAGAGGTGGAACCACCTCCTTCCGTCTCGGGGGAGTCGCGACGGGAAAGCCGGAGCTGCCGTCGCCGCGCCCCACAGCCGCAGAGCTCACCGACCACACCCCAGCGCCCGGCGGCCTCCCGCTCGCGGGGCCGGCGGCTCAAAACACACATGTAGGCGCAACGAGAAGCGAGAGCCCCCGAGCCTGCTGCGCAAAGCCAGGCCGAGGAAGAAGCGGCCAGGCTCCCCACCAAGCTCGCCACGGCGTGGCCCCACGCCCGCGCGGTTCCACGCCCGGGTCTACCCGGGGAACGGCCAGCTGGCGCCACACGCAACCACACGAATGACGCGAACGTCCACGGCGGCGCGATTCACGACGGCCCCAGAGCCTGTCACGTGCCGGGTGCACGTACAGAACGCGGCCCATCCACGCGGTCCCGGGTCGAACGTCAGGTCCACTCGGACCCCGCGCACCCCTCCTATTTGGAAACGCGGGTGTCGTCCGCTAAGATGTGGAATCGCTGGGGGGAGACGGGCCCCAAACTCAACGACTCCTGTCCAGGCAGGAGATGCGGACACGGGGAAACCGTGGGAGGAGAGAGGCTGAGGGCCGAGGCCACAAGCCGGGAAGGCCAGGGGCCACCGGAGCCGGAGGACAGGCAGGAGAGGCTCCTCCCGAGGCTCGGGGGAGCCAGTCCTGCTGCCACCCCAATTTCCCTCTGGCCTCCAGGACTCGGACGGAAAAGATAACTCTTTTTATTTATTTACTTACTTAGACAGAAGGAGAAAGTGCGTGCACATAAACATGGGCACTACTGGGGGAGGAACAGCGACGGGGAGAGAGAGGCTCCCAAGCAGGCTCCACGATGTTAGCATGGAGCCCGACGCCGGGCTCGATCTCTCCGACCCTGCGGTCGTTCCCAACATCTTCTAAACTCCTGGGGCGCGCGCCTGCCTGCCCGGGACCTGCCCGCTTGCAGGCACACGCTGAGGAACACCGACACAGACGTCCGTCCGTGGTCCTGGCCCTTGCCGGGTGCCACCCGGGAGAGCCGAGGAGGCCCCGTCACGCCTGCCCCCATCCCGCTCCCTGCACTGGGCCTCCCCAGCGAGGCTGACCCAGGCAAGCCACCTGAGCCATCAAGGCAGCGCACCCTGCAACCGGGCCTGGAGACACGGCTGGGGGCGTGCTTCTGGATCCTGCTGGCCTGAAGCCACAGCGGCTGGGCCTATCCGGTTGGGAGAGCCAGAACTGCTATCCTCGCCTGAGTCACTCCGAGTGCGTGTCGTGTCATTATCATCAGCAGGTCCCAAGTAACCAATGTTGGCCGCCCAAAGTCTGGAGGACTTCTGGCTGCCAAGCAACCCCAAGGCCACAAGGAGGAACCTGCACGAGAGAGGCCCAGCCCTGACCCTCCCGGCCGGCTGTGACGGTTTCCTGTTGCCCCACGGCGGGTGTCCGGGGGGTGGGGGGCTCCCCACGTGGTCCCCTCAAGCCAAAGCACCGCGGTGCCGGTCACGCACCACCACTTGGGACCTCTTGGGCCTGAAGCCACGCTTTCGACAAAACACAGTCACCCGTGCACGTCTGGGCCCTCCAGCAGCCCCTCGAAAAGCCAGAACGAAACAGAAGTTAATGGATTTCGACCCAGCGTCCCCAAAACACGATCATTTCAAAACACTACGACATAAAACGCTACGGGCGCTGGCGAAGAGAGCGGGTACTGCCCGGGGACAGAAGGGGAGGGCAGGAATCCGAAAGGGTGAGCCTTCAGGAGAGTGTGGCCAGCCCAAGGGGCCTGCTCACACCAGCCTCCGGGGGGCCCGGCTCTGAGCGGCTGGCACACGCAGGGAGACACAGAGGGCACGTGTGCAAGACTTGTTGTTCCCCAGGAAGCGGAGTTTCCGTCACAGCCATCGGGACGGGGTCTCCCGAGAGGCCACAACCTGCTTCGGGAGCAACCGTCCCCTGACCAAGTTCACACACTAAAGACCAGCACGTTCAGTGTCCCCGGAGGGCAGAACCACAGAAGCGTCTGGGATCTTTCTTCAGGACTGCTGAAGAACTCTAATTTTTTTTTTTTTTTTAATAAAAAGAAATCACGATTTTAATAGGGAAAAGTTTTGAGAGACTTTACGCTCATTTTCTTGAGCTAAATCTCTGAAACCTGAATGTTTCCCGGCAGCTGCGTGAGGCCCATGGCCCTGGTCCAAAGGTCCCGTGAGGGTCTCTGTCTGCCTTTTGGGGAAACTCCAATTTTTACTCGAACAACTTTATTTTTCAATTTTATTTACTTTGAGAGAAAGAGAGAGAGCGAGAGTGAGAGAGAGGGTGCACGCACGCACACGGGAGGGGCAGAGAGAGAGAATCCCAAGCAGGCTCTGCACTGTCAGCACAGAGCCCGACACGGGGCTCAAACTCACGAACTGTGAGATCATGACCTGAGCCGAAACCACCAGCTGGACACTCAACCGACTGAGCGCCCCGGGCGCCCCTACTCGAAACACTTCTGACACTAACTCTGGGAGTTCTCCACACCAACTGCTTCTTCAGTTCCTGGGTGCCAACCACCCAGTCCTGCCCCATCTCCCAGGAGCTGGCATCAGACCCCACGGGTCAGGGGCTCAGTGCCACAGGCTGGCCCCACCGCAGACACCAGCTGCGTGTTCCAGGCCTCTGTACTTCTGACGGAACCCAAGGACTGGCTGCCACGTCTCACAGAGCCCAGGAACGCGTCGTATTTCCTGAGACCAGTTTGTCCTAAAGGGTGTGACTCGGGAACACCAGATGGGATGGACGGAACAGCCCAAGGGGAGCCTGGGTGGGCAGAAGCCTGCTTGCCCCCTGGTCAGGCCACGCTCCCGGCACCTCCATGGAGGTACCAGCCTGGAACCCCTCAGCTGCCACTGCTCGGGGTTTTCGCGGAGGGTTCGCTACAGGCCGTGACCGATTAAGTCACTGTCGTCAGGGATGGAACTCAAACTCCACCCCCTGGCCTTCCCTGGAGGTCAGGGCCAGGCTGAACGCTCCCCACACCAGCCTGGCCTCGGCCTCTCCGCGGCCGTCCTGAAGCTCTCCAAGGGCCACAGCTGCCGGCCGACTCACACCGAAGCGGAGTCCTTCCGAGGGTTTGAGGAACGCAAGTCACAAGAGGGACGGGGCCTGAGCGCTGTCGAGCACCCTGGGCCTGCCCTCTGTGCTCCCGCTTTTCCCTGACAACCCACTCTAAGTTCAGAGTCTCCACTCCCAGCTTCTGCAGATAGAGCAAGGTGACAAAGTCACAAGGGGACGCACCGACAGCTCAGCCTGCTGCCAAAAATCCTGCGAACCCCTGCAGGGCCGGCCCCCCAGAGTGGCCCGTGTGACCACGCCCCTGGGGCCGCACACACACCCAGCAGCTAACATCTTCTGCTCTCAAACCCACAAACGCCTGACCTGCGGCCACAAGTGTCTGCAAGCCGGGAGCGGCCCCAGGCAGGGCACACCCGGCAGGCCAAACACAGAGAAAGTGACTCTCAGGACAGGGGCCCGGGTCAGCTCTACACCCCTTCCCTGCCCCCGACACCCTAGGCGCTGGGGGAGGGGGAGATGGCAGCAGGATGTGAGGGGGGTGCTGAGAGCCGGTCTGGGCTGCCCCTCTGTCCTTCCAGAGCGGGAGGGCGGAGAAGAAGTCGTCCCCTGGCCGGCCTGGACTTGGCCACTTCAATTCGGCTTTACTGCAGTAAGACTACCGATGACAGGACCAGGTTCTAATCCCACCCCGGTGGGTGCCACAGGGCCTCCCCCACCTACAGCCTCACCTATAGCCCCACCTCCTGCCCTGGGGCAGCTACCTCCTCCCCCACAGCCCCCCGCCCACCTTCCCCACCCATTGTCTGCCCCACCTACGGTCCTCCCCTCAAGGGCCCTTGGCCCTTCCCACCTCTACGACCTCTCCCCAGACCCCTCCCACCTCCCCCACGGCCCTCCCCCCACTCCCCCACGGCCCCTCCCACTCCGGGTCCTCCCCCGGAGCCTGATCGGCGGGTGCACTCACGTCGTCCATAAGCAGGAGCAGGATGTTGGGGGGCCGCCGGCCGTCCGCGGCCCCGAGCCCCGCGATGCTCAGCAGCAGCAGCAGCAGCACCAGCCGCCAGGTCGTCGCCGCGGCAACCGACGCCATAGCAACCGCGCCCGGCGCCATCGAGCCCCGGCCAGCGGCAGGAACCGACCGGCGCGCGGGCAGCTTTTCCGGCCGGGCGGCGGGGCGGGGCCAGGGAGAGCGCGTGACTGGCGGCCGGGTCACGTGACACGCCCGACCGGGCCTCCAAGATGGCGGTGTGCGTGGCGGTGATCGCCAAGGAGGTGCGTATGCGGGCGGGCCTGTCCCGCTCCTGCCCCGGGCGGGCGCCCGCCGAGAGGCTGCCTGCGGGGACGCGGCTGCGGGACCCCTGTCCAGGCCCCGCCCTCGCCCCCTCCCTGCCCAGAGGGCTCCGCGAGCACGGGCCTGGGGGGCTTCGCCGCGCCCCGGTGTGGTGGGGGCGGTGCGGGGACAGGTGCCGCCGAGACCCGCGTCCGCAGCGGCTGGAGTGTCAGCCCCGGGGCGGGCACGGCCCCGGACCCCCGCTTCCGTCCGCCCGTCAGTCCGCGGGCTCCGTTGACTCTCGCTCCCGAGCCTAGCTGCCCATCCTGCACATCCTGCTGCGCGGGGCGCTCGCGCTCGGCCGCATCTTCGCCCGCCCGACCGCCAGCAGCCTTCTCTCCACACTGCAGCCACGGTGCTGTTTTAAAGCTAACCGGACCGTGTCACGCCCCTGCCGGAAATCTCGCCAGTGGCGGCTTGTTGCCTTCGGAGAACGTCAGAATAATCTAGTCGCCTCATGCCCCTCTCCCCGAACCACTCCGACCCAACGGAATTACCTGCAGCTTTCTCACCTCTGGGCCTTTGCGCTTGGAACGCTCCTCCCTCTTTCCCATTGCCATCTTCGTACATTGGTCACCTTAGATCTCCTTTCCTCCAGAAGGCTGTTTCTGAATCCTCGGACGGCTGAACGGCCGTCCACGTGGTTTTATATTGTATTCTTCTGTGTTTCCAGAAGACCAGGCTTAGGAGGTGATCCTTAGGGAAGCTTTTCAAGGGCGGCCTTGTCTTAGCACATAGCGTGTTATTTGCTGGTGGGTTTGTTGACTGTTTCTCACTAGATGTTAGTTAGTCCTGTTAGGGTAGAGAGAACATTGTGTTTATTATATCTGTGCGGCACCAAGAGCAGGACAGAATCCGTGAATTGTGGCATGTGGGAGCCCGTGGAAGATCCGATTAACCCCTGGGGTTGGAATGGTAAGAATTGGTCGTGCAGAGATGAAGGAAGGTTTGAGCTGAGCCTCGACAGCGTTTAGCGAGAGGGCACCTGAGTGCCTCTGCCCGGGTGGAGCGGTAGCAGTGAGGACGAATCGGGAAACAGCTAGTATTGTGGGCTGGGAGGACGGCACACTCCAGGACGGGGCCCCACACAGAAGGCCAGCGACTTCTCCAGGTGCCAGGGCTTGTAGTCGGGCTGTGCTCAAACCCAGTTCTTCTGCCCCTGCCCCCCGCTGATGATGCCCCATGCAGGCAACAGGGAAACCTCAGATTAGCCTGGGTTCCCCGAAGGCAGTGCCCACGGCAGCTCGGAGGGTTGCGCGATGGGTTTTAGAGAATGAGAGTATGTTCCCGTGACTCATTGGTTCTTGTCGTCCGTGTGCTTCATGGCCGTGTCCTCGTAGTCTGTGCACACGGGGCGGACCCCCGTCATCTCAGTTGCCGACATCCTTTCTTGCAGAATTACCCTCTTTACATCCGCAGCGCCCCCACAGAGAATGAGCTGAAGTTCCACTACATGGTACACACGTCCCTGGATGTGGTGGATGAGAAGATCTCCGCGATGGGGAAGGCCTTGGTGGACCAGAGGGAGCTCTACCTGGGCCTGCTGTACCCCACAGAGGACTACAAGGTGTATCCTTCACACCTGGCGGGGGCTGGTCCCGTGGGCAGTCTCCCCACGGGGCTTCGGCTTCGGCTTCGGCTTCGCATCCAGAGATTCCGCCTCCCTGAAGAAAGCGAGAGCTCTCAACCAGCAGAGAATTAGGGCAGCTTGAGGCTAATTGGGACTTCACACCCTTTTTTACGTTAATGAGGAGGGTCACGTGGGAAGAGCTGGGCATGGATTCCCTGGAACTGAGTGGCAGTCTGCACCTGCCCTTTGTCCGGTTGGCAGAAGCACCAGGAGCCCTCTTACTTAGCGCCTGTGAGGACTGCCTCCCGTGCCGTCTCAGTGGGGCCAGTGCTCCTGAGCAAGGACAGCAATTCTAGACTCGTCACCAGGCCCAGCCCCACGAGTCACCGTAAAGTTTTGACCAGTCCCTGGGGACAAACGGCATGACATCCGTGGAGTTCAGAGGTCGTTCCATGAGCAGTGCTGTAGCTTGCCCTCGATGACATCTGCCCGGGAGCCACCGTCCCACCAGGGGAAGTGGCCCGTCGCGGTGAGGGTGCCTTAGGCAGGGTCTGCCTGGTTCTTGGGCTTCTGCACTGGCAGTTAGCACTGCTGGGCCAGGAAGTGATGGAGAACGAAGTTGAGGTGCCCCAGGGTGTGGGCAGGGGGCCCCCCCCGGAGCTCCGATCGGGAGAAGACTTAGCTGCCTGTCCTTCTCCTGTAAACACCAGAAGCTGCCCCAGGGAAGTGTGCAGTCCCCCCGGCATGGTCCGTGTGGTCCTTTCCCGGTGTTGTGGGGCAGGTCCGGTCCAGGGTCCTTCTTGATGCAAGGTGGTTCTATTTTGCCAAAGTGGCTTCGGAGCCGAGGGACGCGCACAGCTGGCCCTCTGCTCACACGCCGTCCACGGTGGTGCCGTTTTTCGTGCCGTCACAGAGTCTCCGTATTGAAAGAGTGTTCCCCGGGGCGCCTGGGTGGCTCAGTCGGTTGAGCGTCCGACTTCGGCTCAGGTCATGATCTCGCGGTCCGTGGGTTCGAGCCCCGCGTCGGGCTCAGTGCTGACGGCTCAGAGCCTGGAGCCTGTTTCAGATCCTGCGTCTCCCTCTTTCTCTGACCCTCCCCTGTTCATGCTCTCTCTCTCTGTCTCAAAAATAAATAAATGTTAAAAAATAAAAAATAAAAAATAAAAAAGAGTGTTCCCTGACCAGCCGTGCAGATACGGCTACGTGACCAACTCCAAGGTGAAGTTCGTCATGGTGGTGGACTCCTCCAACACGGCGCTGCGAGACAACGAGATCCGCAGTGTAAGTGCGCGGCGTCTCAGGATGTTCCTGGGCTCGTGCGTTTTCTCTTTCTCGCTTTGTTTTCAAACGCCGAGAAGCCAGAATTGCGGCAGCCGCGGCGTGTGCACGTGAATTAACACCACTGATTCCTTCTCAGATGTTCCGGAAGCTGCACAATTCCTACACAGATGTGATGTGCAACCCTTTCTACAACCCTGGGGACCGCATTCAGTCCAGGTGAGCTGACTGCCGTGTGGACCGTGCCTTGCGAAAAGCTGCGATTCTGAATGTGCGGGAGGGAAGGTCGATTTCAGCCACGGGCCTTGTTCCTCCGAGGAGTGGTTCTGACGCAGCAGAACCTGGTTTTCCAGTAATCCCCACGTGGATTCCGACATGTGAGAAGAGGATGGGGGAGCAGGCCAGGGCACACACCCTGCCCTCTTGGTTTCCCGCGTATGCCCCGTAAGTCCTGGGGCACCTCCGCGGAACCCACACACAAAGACTTGGTCTTCGATGTCAAACTGGGACGGTTAGGAGATTGGGTCGCAGGTATGAGCCACACAGGTCTCAGGTCGATGCAGATGGGACATTAGCACGTCACAAAGATGCTTTATAAAGAAGCATTCACATGCACACGTTCCAGATCCGCCCCTGGGAATTCCCTGCGTTCCTAGACACGGTTCCTGGGGGGCTCCTCGTAGCCGTCAGGCGAGAGGACCCTGCAGAGACCCAAGCCGGGCCCTTCCCGTGGTGCCTCCCCTCAGCCTCGACACTGTGTCTCCCGGGCTGTGCGGGACAGGGACCGCCGTTAGCCGTCCTTGCTGTACCGTGGCCCCGTGAACCCACACCGCAGCCCCGCACCCCTTCCTGGAGCCCCAGCCAGGGCAGGGCCGTGAGGCAGGAGGAGGTGGGAGACTTCGGTTCTCATCGCCTGGCCTCGAGGCCGCGTTCACTGGACTTTGGAGGACTCCTCCGGTCCGGGGGTGCAGAGCCCGGTCCGCTTCTCCGAATCGGTCTATGTTTCTTTGCAGGGCCTTTGACAGCATGGTGACGTCTATGATGATACAAGTGTGTTGAGCGAGAACTCAGCGGCCGTTGCTTGAAGACAAGCACTGTGTACATAAGCCATCGTCCGCATGGATGTTTATTATCCCGTGCCTGTTCCTGAGCGTCCCTGCTGTTGGGGGCAAGGCCTCGGGCACGGTGCGTGGAGACTAAAGGTCTTCTGAGATCACGTTTGGTGTTTTCCTTGTGTCAGCAGAGGCTCGGACGGAAGAGCGTGTAGCGCGGCACTTTGGAGGCTGGCGCAGAGGTCAGGGACCAGAGCCGGGACGAGGGGCGGGGAGAGCGGGTGAGGGAGCCCACGGACCTTGGGGCCCTGCGGGGGCTGCAGCTGTGGGGCAGCAGAGACGGGAGCGACTCGAGGCCGGCCTCCGCTGGCTGACCGGGTGGGGTGGTCTGTGGGGGCAGGCCTCCTGTGCCCAGGGCCAGCTCTAGAGGGGCTCCCGGAGAGCCCACACGTCCTCCCCTGGCTTCGTCTTTCTGGACTCGTGCCTGGCCTCAGGAGGGAGCTGCTCTCAGCTCGTCAACTGCCGCCTGCTTTCTGAGCACTGAGTGAGCCAGTCCCTGAGCCTCCCCCTGGGGGAGCGTGTGGCGGTCCCTAACGGTTGGCGGAGCCCCTGGTCACCTGCTGCCTCCGCAGGCCCCTGAGCAAGCCGGGGGGAGGGGGGGTATGCTTGAGGAGCAACCGATGTGATCGGATTTCTGCCACGTGCTTCCCCAGAAGCCTGCTCTGTCAAGTCCAGATGGCAGTCCTAACTAGTTGACTGTGACCGAGGGGACATTGCCATCCGGGATCAGGCGGCCCCGGCCCTGGCACCCTTCGTCATCTGGCAACAAGGACCCGCGGGGTCTGAGCCCCACCGCACGGTCTGCTCTGTGCTGTCGTCAGTGCCCTGGCTTCGAGCCGGGTGCCCCGGGCCGGCCGTGATCCCTCCCTCCCTCCCTCCTCAGTCGCTCTGGAGAAGGGGTCTGACGAGGAGCAGGGCCACCCGGACCCCCTGGGGAATGGCTGAGGCCATTAGCACCGGGATGGGACCCGGAGGTGAGCCTTCCCTTCTAAGGAACGCGGGACTCGTTTTTCAAATTACAGAAGTAGAGGAAAAAAAGTCAACGAGTATGTCTTAAAAACACAAGTGCCAGCCCAGCACCTTCCGCTGCAGGTGGAACCAGGGGATGGGGAGGAGGCCGGAGAAGCAGCCACAAGCAGCCGCTGGCTCTGAGCTTTTGGAGGTAGTTGCTCCTGCCTGCGTAGCGGCTGTGGTAGAGCCTGCAGGTAGCTGGCTTGCCTCCTTACGAACCAAGCCTCAGTGTTACTGGGTACAGTTGACCGGACAGAAGAGATTTCCTACTGTCTGTAGCATTCCAGGACAGGTAGTTGTGGAATGTGAGTGGGTGGTGTTGGGAGGGACTTGCAGGAAGGATACTTTGAAGGGGGATTCAGCTAGCAGATGGAGTACCCTTCCTTCATCCTTTCCCTTCTTCCTGCCTGGAACTCGGACGTGATGGCTGGAGCTGAGGCAGCCATCTTGAGAGCATGAAGAAAAGATGCATCTCCTAAGGATGGAGAGCAGAAAGCTAGAAGGAACATGGTCTTTATTGACATGGCCCTGGATTACTTATAGTCAGCATTTCGTAGAGGAAAATAAACGATCTTGTTGAAGCTACTGCTATTTGAGTTTTTTCGTAGGTGCAGCCAGACCAACCCCTGTACCCACTTTACATTCAGGAGTTTTTGTGCACGTTGTTAGGCAGCATCCCCACTTGAAGTCTGAGAAAAGCAAGGGTCAGAAGTATCGTGTTAGCCCTTGTGCTGCCAATAGAACGGTCTTGGGGTGGTTTCATACCGTCTTTCTGCATCTCTGTACCTTGAGGCTAGCCTCCTTGTGGGCCACCTGCCTGCCTGTCCCGCTGCCCTAGAGCTGGGCCCCATCAGGTGCAGCTCCCAGTCGGCCCTTAGCCACTGTTCAGGTGATTTGTCTCTGTCCTTCGTTCTGCCCCAGACCAGACGGGGGCAGAGGGAGCCTGTGCCTCTCCGCGTCTTCTGGGCACAGCCACACGAGTCTGCTCAGTGGCTCACTGCTTGGAGCCCTCGCTGCCTACGCAGCCACGACAGGAGTGCTCTCCGCCCTCCTTCCACCATGGTCTGCTTGGGCCTAAAACCCATGGGAAACGAGGGGCTCCGAGGCCCGCTCTCTCCTCAGAGTGGCCACACGGAAGGGATCAGCTGTGGCTAGAAGACCGCCGCGTGCATGATGGAGCGCGTCAGGACGGCGGCAGATGCCCCTGGCCGAGGAGAGGGACGGCCCCTGGGTGCCCAGCAGGTGGGGGCTGGTGTCATCTGCCCTTGCTACGTAAACTTCTCTGCCCAGGGCACCGGGGGGGGGGGGGGATGCCTCCTGACCGCAAGTGGCCCAGGCCGCACAGACTCCAGGGCCGGTGTGGCCCTGGCCTGACATTCAGCCCCTCCTACCTACCTTCTCATGGGGGAGGGGAGGGGCCGGGGGGGGGGGGGGGGGGGGGGGGGGGTGGGGGTAGAGAACAGAGAAATGTACCCCCTCCCAGTTCCAGAGGCCAGAGTCGGATCTGGTGTCATCAGGGCCGATTCCTCCCGGAGGTGCTGAGGGAGGGTCTGGCCCATGCCTCCAGCTTCTGACCGCCACCAGCGATTCCTGGGGTTCCTCAGCTTGTACAGCACCACACTCCAACCTCTGCGGCTGTCTCCACACCAGGTCTGTGTGTGGCTCCTTGGACCGAGGGCCCAACCAGGTGATCTAGAATGACGTGGGCAGCTTTCACTTTATCACACCTGCAATGACCCTTTTTCCAAATGAGGTCACGTTCATAGGTTCTGGAAATTAGGATGTGGACATGTTTTTTTAGGGGCACATTATTCACCCCACTCAAGGGTCAGATTTGACCCCAGATCACAGGGGTAGTGCGAACCTGGCCTAAGGCAGCCAGAGACAAATGTGGGTGGAGAGCCGAGAGGGGGCCTGCCCCGCCCCCAACTGCGGGCCGAGCACCGAGCAGCTCTGTTCCTGGCTTAAGGGATTGATAGGTCAAGCACGGCAAGGGGCCGAGTCCCTTTAGAAAAGCCCAGGGAGGGGTTCTTTGGCAGCGGCAGAACCAAGTGTGTTTGCTCTCCCAGCCCCGCAAGGGGTAGAGAACATGCGGCGCCCTCCCGAGCGGCCCGGGTGTGTCTGCACAGAGGGGCCACAGTCAGAGCGCCCCGCGCGGGAAACCCCTTCCGCTTCCCCGACCTCTGAGCAGGGCCGGGCCTGTGCCCGGCCTCCAACGTGCGCGCCCGCCCTCGGCGCCTCACGGATGCCTGCCACCTACTGCGGGGGGCGCGCCCTGCAGGCCACCGGGCCTTGGTGGCTCCAGCTCCCGGATGGCACGGGCCAGGGTACGGGGCGGTGAAGTGGGATAGAGCCCGGCCTCGGACCCATCCCCCGCCTTTGACGGTCAGACCTGCACCTGCGCCCGAGGAGGCGAATAAAGGCAAGGCCTGTTGTGTGCTTTTAAAAATTATTCAAATTTAATTTACTCCTTGCCATTAAGACACGTTTCTACTTTTCTTTAAAACGACTTAGCCCCGAGCTGACTCAGCGCCGCCTGCCGGAGGCTCTGCCCAGCGCCTTCCAAAGCCCCGAGTAGCCCTCCGCGCCAGCCGCAGCCCCCACCCCCGTGCCCTGCTTCGTGCGAGAGACGGTTTTGGCTCCGGCTGCGGGGTCTGGGCCGCGGTGGGAGGCCCTGGACCGTGAAGGGGACAGAGCAGTTACTCTGCGCTGAATAAACGGCCCCGCCCAGAGCGCGGCCCTTTACTCTTGACCCACCCCAGCCCCACTCTCAAAACCGGATCCTCCCTTCAATACGGTGAATACCAAGGTGAAAACCGTCCACGGCCCCTGCAGAGAGAGAAGCGGAGGTGAGCTCGGCCCCCCGCCACGGCTTCTCCTCCCAGGCCCCGCCCGCCGGCTCCTCTCTCGGCCCCGCCCACTGACCGCATCCCGGTCCGGCCCACAGGTCCCCTTCCCCGGGCCCCGCCCACCGGCCCCGCCTCGCCCGCGGGCCCCTCCCGGGCCCCGCCCCCCGCCCGCGGCCCCCGCCCACCGGTTCCGCCCCCGAGGTCTGAAGCGGGCCCCGCCCTGGAGGCTGCTGCGGGGGAACGGTCCTCCTCTGACGCCTGGCTGTCCTCGGAAGCCCCCGCGGTCGGTAGAGCTGATCCCCGGCAAGTTGGTCCTTTTGGGCAGCACCTGAAACCAAAGTCTGAGTCCCTCTGAGACCCCTGTCCTTGGACCCTTCTCCGCCGCGCGGCCTGAATCCAGCCCAGGCCAGAGCCCGGGGCTGACGCTGCCTCCAGGAAACCCCGGATTTCTCTGCTGGAGGCTCACAGGCAGGTGTGCACAGGCCCCCAGCGCCCGCCAGCCCTTGCGGCGGTAATTCCAAACCCACAGCTAACCTGTTCCCTGCCAACCTTCTCAAAATCACCACTTAGACCTGAACTGTCCAGCCACAGACGTGGTCAGGTGACGTGCCCGTCAGCCCAGCATCTCGCAAAGGTCCAGCTGGGGAAGGGAGCCTCCCAATGCCACATCCAGTCCGGAAGCAACCGCCGCCCCTGCGGCCAGGCCGATAGGCCCAGAGACACTTGGGGATTGGAGAAGGGTCGTCTTGGCTTCCCTGTGCTTGCGTTTTCCTGGTTCCTCGGGGATTAACGGGTTAAAGTGAAGAAGCTCACAGCAGAGTTTTAGGGGACGCACCTTGATGACTCGGCCTCGGAAGATGCTCTTGTCCAACGCCACCGCGGCCTGGGCTGAGCTCTCGGCAGCAAACTCTACGTAGGCGTAGCTGGGGTGGGTGGGCATGGCGGGTGAGGGCCACCCCGAGGTACCCAGGCTCCCCAGGACCCCAGGGCGCCCGGCCCCTCCGGGGGCCTCCTCCCTGAGCCCCCTCCCCCACCCCCATGGCCTGCCTGGCACTGACCCCTTGGGGTGTCCGGAGAACTTGTCGCATAGGATGGTGACCCGGTGAACCTCCCCGCAGGAGTTGAAGTAGGCTTCGAGCTCCTCAGCTGTGCCCCCATAGTCCACCTGCCACAGGTACGGGCCCCTGGTGTGGGGAGGCCTCACCCTCCTGGGGTCTCCCACAGCACGTTTTCTTGGTAGCGGAGGTCTCTGTCCCCCACCCCTGTTGGGGATGGACCGGAGACAGAGACGTACGCCCCCCGTGTGTTGGGCGAACCCCCGGGTTTATTTGGCCTGTCCAGAGAGCACGTGGCTTTTAAAAGTGGAATCTGTTGCCAATGATTGGCCGAGCGGAGATTTCAGGTGGAAACCCTGACTCCCAGGTCATGCTGGGAAAGCAGGATGTGAGGACACAGGGCCCAGGTTCCCTCTGGGGGGCAGCCCTCTGGCTTCTCTCCTCCTGGACCTGTGTCCCTTCCTTTAACCCCACGGCCAGGAGGAGGTGGCAAACCCCAAGAGGCCCCGTGTTGCCCCCTCCCTGACTCACATTCCCCACATAGACGGATCTGTGGTCGGACTCCAGCTGCTCCGTGGGGGGCCCGGGGCAGGTGCAACCTACAGAGAGGGGGGCCTCAGGACAGCGGCTCTCCCTGCCGGCAAGAGGGGGCGCTCCCGGCAGGCGCCTCACATTTGTGGCTCATTCCTCACTGCTTGTGGGAAGAGGGTCACCCCTTGGGACTGTTCCGGCAGGGCCGCTGCCCGGCCCGACGCAGAGACCCTCAGACCCTCGCCGTGAGCTGGCACTAGGCCTGTAGCACAGCCCGCCCAGACTACAGAGAGGAGGGGCTCAGAGCGTGTGCCCGATGACTGGTGGCCCACCGCCAGGGGAGGGGCTGGCCGGCCCCCTGGCTCCTACCTGCCTCGGGGCTCAGCAGCTGCCTGGCCGGTGTGGCCCCGGCGCCCTCCTCCCGTCCCGCCTGGCCCTGCGCCCCAGGCGGCTCCGGTCCTTGGGCCTGTTCCATGGCCCACAGCTTCACTTTGATGGCCTCCAGCTCCTGCCGGCAGGACCCCACACTGAGCCCAGAGGCAGGGTGGCCCCTGGGCTCCTCTTGGGGGCAGGGGGGAGCGGGCCTGACCGTGCCCGGCCTCAGGGTCCCTGGCTCCTCAGGGACGGGCTGCGGGGGGAGGGGTCCTGGAACGGGACCGGGAAGGCCATGTGGACTCGGGCCCTGCCATCCTACCCAGCCTTGCAGGGGTGGGCAGCCCCCCTACCCTCTTCTAGGCAGGGGGACAGTGGCCCGGGAGAGGCCCGAGCTGCAGCCGTGGGTCCCCTTGAATCCAGGTCCTGGCCAGGCTCCGCTGGGCTCCACGTGGGTGTTACCTGGTCGGGTTCCCGGTACTCGGCCAGCTCCTCCCCCTCCAAGAGAGACAGGGGGAAGCCTGCATCTTCGGGGTCATTCTCCGCTTCCCCCGGCTCCCCCTCCTTCCTGTCCCCACCCTCTGACTCCAGAGGGGGCTTCTCGGCCCTGCCCCAGGCCCCCCAGCCCTGGGCCTCAGGGTCCGAGGAAGCCCTTTGCAGCCAGGCCTGGGTCGGGGGTGGGAAGAGAGCGTGGCTGAGGAAGGGCCACATGGGCGGGTCGAGGGGCAGGCGGACGAGGCCTCCCTGGCCGCTCACCTCCACGCTAGCACCTGCCCTCACCCGCCCAGGGTTTTAAGCCCCTCACCGGGCCAGCTGCTCCCACTAGAGTGCTTAAAAGGCTTCCCGCAGGGCTGAACTTCCAGCCCCCGCTTCTGGGCCAGCCCTTTCTCCCTCACCCGGGCCGATGCCCCCCGTGGGGGAGAGAAGAGGGCTCCGCCTGCAAGGGCTTGCCACGCTCACTGCACCTGCTCAGGCTAGCCGGCCACAGGAAGGAGGCACGTAGGAGAAGGGGTGCTTCCGGGAGGAGACGTGTTTGGGCCAGCCTAGAGGGACTGGTGGGGCAGAGCTAGGGCAGAGGACGGCCTGGGCACGGGGCCCGGCGTGAGCAAAGACCTGGGGCAGGGAGGGCAGGGCGTGTGCCACAGGGCAGGGCCCGGCCCCTCCTCTTGACCCGCCATCGATTCCCCGCGGACGCTCCCCTCTCGCACCCCTCTCTGGGCCAGCTTGTGGGTGGGAGCCGCTCACAGGAGGCCGGAGTCCCGTCCTGGCCACAGGGCCTAAGGGCTGAACCCTGGGCAGATCTGGGGTGGACACTGGAGGCCCGAAGGCTGCTCGTCTTCCTTCTGTGAGGCTTCTGCTTCTCAGTTCTCGCCCCTGGAGGGCGGCCGTGGGCCTCTGTCCCCAAGTGCCCCGCTCTCCATCTGTCCTCGCTGAGCGGCCCCTCTGGCCTCAGCCTGGCTCAGCCGTGTGGAGCTCCTGGTTGGTGTTTTCCAGCTTCGTGCCGTGTTTGTGGGGGCCTCCTCTGGCCACGTTTGCCCGGCCCAGAGCCCCCCTCCAGGCCTTAGCTGGGAGGTCCACGCGGGGCAAACCGGGGTCTCTTCCCGGGGAGCTGGGAACTGGGGGAGAGGCGCAGCTTACACGGAGCGGGTCTGTGCGGCCCCGGAGCCGGGACAGCCTCTCTGCCCAGCTGGGCGGGGGTGTGGGAGCACCGGTGGCTGCGGCTGTAGCCCTCGGAAGCAGCAGGCCCCCGCCTCCCGGGCCCGAGCCCCCTTCCCTCGCTCGCCTGGCTCTGCTCTCTCACTTCCGGGGCAGGGTCTGTAGGCCTGGGGCACGTGAGACCTGCTGTGGTCCTGCATGCACGGGGGCACCTTGCCCGCCACACCCGCTCTATTTCCGGCTGCACACAGCCACGTGCACTTACAGGGGTAGGACTCCAGGGGGCCCCATCGCTACCGCACGGCTGTTTCCAGGAAGCCTTCCTGATTCCTCCTCCTTTCTCTCTCGGCCATGGCGCCAGGCCTCCCCCTCGGTCTGTACGTCACACCCGCCCGGGTCTCCCCCGGCAGGCCACAGTGCCTGAAGGGCAGTATCCACCTCTGTGCTGAGGACGGGACCTCCGCCCAAAGCTGGCTGGGAGAGGACGGAAACGTGGCCACTGCCCGCCTCTCTCCCGTAACTCGAGGCAGTCGGGTCCTCTCCCTCCTTGCAGGTCCGGGGCCCCGGGGAGGGCCCCTGGCCTGGGCCCTTCCCTCCACCTCCACGTGGGAGGCAGAACACCACAGTGGCCGTGTGCGAGCCAAGAGCCGGCTGGGCTCAGGCCGGGCCCCCGGCCAGCCTCCCTCTGAGCTCAGGTCTCTGCAATGGAAAAACGCTGTCACCCTGCTCTCGGCTGAAGTTGCTGACACACCAGGCCCAGCTGGGGTTCCCGCCAGCCGCCTGGCGTGGAGACAGGCTTGCCCCCAGGCTGGCCTTTCCAATGACGCCTTTCAGAATACATCATGTTCCAAGCCTGGGCCCGAGTATTAATAACACCCCTTCCTTCCAGAAGCCGCCAGCAAACCGGGAGTGCCGAGTCCTGGGCATCCGACTCTGGTGAGGACCTGACCTGGGAGCCAGGACACCATGGCTGTGACACCCTGGCTCCTCGGGGTCACGGTGTCCCTCTCCTCGGTGTCCACCCTGAGGGTCTTGTGGGGGGGAGCCGAGGTCATCCAGATCACCTAGCGGACACAGCCTTTGAAAGTTCACCCCACGTGCAAACACATGGGAGGCTGTGGGTGAACCCAGCCAGGAGGCCCATTCCCATTCAGCCCCGACTCAGGTCACCCATTTGCCCACCCCCAGAGGGCAGGGCCTTGCCGCTCGCACACGGCTCCCAGGGAGCCCCCGGGACGTCTCCGGTAAATGAACACCTGGAACGAGGAGAGGCACAGCCCGTGATGGCAAACGTTGGCTTTATTACAGACACGGATAACGGACGCGACCCGAATCGTGACGTCTTGCAGCACCCAGGTCAGACAAAGCACGTCAGGGGACACGCGACGGGGACGGCATGCCACGGGTCCCGCGGTGCTGGGGAAAACCCGCTACAGGGAGACGCACCGACGCCCGGTCCAACTCCTTTTGGGGAGTTAAAAAAAGAAGAGAAAAATCCATCCAGTACCCCTGAGGCTGTGGGTGGCCCGCCCTGGCCCGTGAAGACCAGCCTGGCTGGGCTCCTCTGTCCAGGTGGACAGGCCCCCCCGCCTCCGTCCCAACAACAGGCTCCGCTTTGAGTCCAGATGTTGCGTTGCTGCCACAAGGGGGTCCTTGGGGTGGTACTCCAGGGGCCGGCTGAGCGAAAGTAGGAATAGAAAACATGCAAGATGGAGTCTTCCAGAACCGTGGGAGCGGACAGGTGCCGTTGCAGACGCCGGGCCTCCCCGGGCCTCCTCCGGACGGGCGGAGGAGTAGATGTGCCCCAGCCTGGCTCCCTGGCTCCTTCTCCTGCAGATTTGCTAGCAGGACCACCTGCGGTCCCAGCCCCGTCTGGGAAAACGCCCCTTGTGGCACGGGGGCCTCTAGTGTCCGGGAGAATACCACCCCCCCGCCATCGGCCAAGTTCAGCTTGGGCAGGGTCTGTTCCTCCATCTCTCCGGAGCTCTAAATGGCCAGTCTGCAGAGTCTGCTACCCCGGGATGGGAGGCAGGAGTGGGACGTGGGCAGAGCCAGCCTCGAGCACCTGGGGAGGGGAAGAGCTGCAGGAGCGCTGGGCACTCTCTTCCCCCACCCTCTCCTTTCCTGAGGCCACCTCCTCTAGGCAGTGACCCCCGGAGACAAGGACAGGAGAGGGCGGCCTGCCCCACCATGTTGGGGTCCTGCCAGGGAATGTGCTCACCCTGACTGGTGGCCCTGGTCACAGGGCCCCTGAGCAGGTGTGTGGGCCACCTCCCAATGAGCACTCCTGGCCCACGGCCGCCACACTTGCCAGGCGGGCCCAGGCCGGCCAAAGCTACCGCTGGGACATCGGTCCAATCTACTCACAACGCTCGCAGTACTGCCTTATGTGTCGCTGCAGCAGGCCGGGACCAATGGTTGAGGTGCTGGGGGAGGCCGGCCGTGCCCACGGGCAGATTCCTTTAGGGCAGTTAAGGTCACGGGAAATCCAAAATGCCCTCGTAGCTTTGGAACACCGAGGGACTTGGTGATGCTACTCTGGGTTCGGTGGACGGAGAGGTGAACGGGGCGGATGGTCTGAGGCACGGCTGTGTGGGTTAGATTGGAGAACAGACAGATAACGTGTGTGGTGTGTATAGGGGTGACTGGTGGAGAGGCAGGTGGTGATCGGGTGGAAGTATGAATGGGGGAGGGTGGACTCGAGTGACAGCTGGGACACAGCGATGGATGGACACGCGGATGGGCGGGTATTTGGCTGAACGGGTGAGTAGGTGGGTGGACGAGTGGGTTGGGAGATGGATGGATGGATGGGTGGCTTGATAGGTGTACGGGCGGGTAGATGGGTGGGTGGGTGGGTGGGGGGATGGATAGATGAAGGAAGGAAGGAAGGAAGGAAGGATGGATAGGCGAATGGGCGGGTAGATGGGTGGGTGGGTGGGCAGAGGGATAGGTGATGGATGGAAGGGAGGGAGGGAGGGAGGGAGGATGGATAGGTGGGTGGACGGAGAGGTGGGTGGCTGGGTGGGCAGAGACATAGGTGATGGATGGATGGATGAATGGGTTGGCCGATGGCCAGATGGCCGGATTGGTCAGAAGAGTGAGCTGGGGAAAGAAAAGAATCAGGAAACAATTGTAGGTTGGCTGTGGGGACGGGAAGAATAATGGCCAGACATGCCGGCTAGAGCAGGCTGGAACGGTGAAGGAGCTTTGGTGTCATTTTGAGGATACGTTTGGGAAAGTTGGCAAACAGGAGCAGGGCGGGGCCTGTCCTGATCCCTTTCCACCACTGTCACTGGGATGAAACCAAACCCTAACCCTCCTGGCCCCTCTCCTGTTCGTCTCCTTCTGCCACTGAACCTCTAGGGGCTTTGATGAGGGGCCCCGCCTGGGGGGCCCCGGGGAAGCCCCCTGCCTGGGCGTCTAGCTCCTCTTGTCCTACGGCCCTGACCCTCCCGGACCCCCAAGGCTTCCCTTCGGTCTTGGTGAGCTGTGGGGATGGAGACCCTCCATTCAGATGGAGCCTGGGGGAGGGGGTGCCCACCTGCTTACACGTGGGATAGGAGGCACTGTCACCCCCCAGACATCACCTGGGGATGGTGACATATCCTAGGATGGGAAACAAGGAGATGGAGGAGGGGGTGGGAAAGGTCGGGGGGTCACACTGGGGGGTGGCAGAGAGGGTCTAGGGTGCCAGCATCCACTCTGTTGTCCCCTCCCCCACCCCCCCCCCCGATCTGTCTATCGTACGTGGCTCGGCGCTGTGGCCTGGAGTCCTGGCTGCCACCTTGCCTGCCCGCCTCAGTCTGCCTTCCTGTGGCAGCTTTGGTCTCAGAACAGCAGAGGTGCCGTTTTGGTTTGATTTGGGTGGAAGGAGGCTGTATGAGAAGCGGCATCTCCCTGAGCCGCTGGGTCACCCGCGTGTCGTGTCTAACCCTGGCGGTGGCTGGCGGGAAGGAGCCCCTCGCACGCTGCGCTGTTGGCCCATGGTTTATAAGCTCGGGAAGCGGCAGGGCAGGACAGCCGCTGAGCAGAGAGCAGGAGGCTAGACCTGCTTGTGTGCGGGTCCCCTCTCGGCATAAGAGAGGCAGGGGCACAGCCGTGCCCTGGTCCCAGTCCGACCCCCAGTGCAGAAACTCCGCCTGCCCTCCTCCTCCCCAAAGCCGGCCATCCGTGTTTGGTTCCGCGGCGAGGTCTTTGGCTGAACGCGGCCTGAGCACAGTGACCCACAGGAACACCAGCTCCCAGAGCAGAGAGGGTGGGAGGGGCTGTCCCGTCTCGGACCCTCAGCCTGTGGTGTGGCTGGGACACCACCGGCTGCCAACGTGCTGCTTTCTCTGATGTGTCTGCTGATCCCCAAAGGGCGACCTTGTGAGGGGAAGGGGAACAGGCTGGCTCCTCCATACCTCACCCCAGTCCTGGTGTCAGGGACATGCGTCAACGGGGCCTTAGATCTGCCCACCCAGACCCCCCACGTGCCCAGGACAGATGCGCTTCTGACACGGCCACTCACCAGCACAACCTCGGGCCTCCAAGGGGCACAGCCGAGACCACCATTTGAATAGGTCCACACCCGCGCGAGAGAGACAGAGGCCTGGAAACATATGGCAGGCTTCCACCGGCTCATCCAGAGCCCCAATCCCAAACTGGTCCTTGCTTTTCTGAAACCCACGAAAGCAAACCTCTGAGAGGTTCGCAGACCCGTGGCCGGAGCCTGGGGAAATTTCCGGAGGAAGAGATGGGTCTATCGCGACTTTCAGAATTGGGTTCTGCCGTGAGGCGGGGCTCGGGGCGGCGCCCGGTCCGAGGCAGCCGCGCGGAACCCCTTCTCTGCGCACCGAACGAGGGATTCTTACAACTCTGAAAACACAACAGCAAACAAGCCCACTGCTCCCCGCAGGAACACGGTTCCAGTTTCTTTGAGAATCTACTTCCTAAACCTCACATGCTTCCGTGGTTTCTCTTTTTTATTTGGCAAACATCCCTTTGTAATTACCGTCGCCGTGAACATCATCATTGGGACCGCTGCGAGGACTATGTACATTCACATTAACGCATTACACCACTGACTTGCCTCTGGGCGGGGCGCCCAGGAACCCCCACTTCAGCAGCTGCTCACGCCCCGTACTGCCCTCCAGTCCCGGGAATTCCTCACGGCGACGCAGGCCGGATCGTGGGCCGCGTCTGCTCTTTTCCTCCCGGGGAGTACACGTGAGGCTCTCCTCACTCCTTCGTTGCCTCCTTGAGATCATCGGGGCGGCTGAGTGGGGGGAGGGGACAGGACCGGGGGGTCCGAGAGACCACCTCCCCAAGGAGCAGCTGGACAGGGACGCGGGGTTATATACAGCTGACCGAGAGTCCGGCAGGCGCGGTGAGGGCAGACCGTTCCCGTCTGCGGCTTTTCTCCTATGTCTGCGACAGTGTGAAGAGAGGGGAGCAGGTGCGGCGGCTGCGGGGCCGGGGGCTGGGGCGGGGGGGGGGGGGGGGGG
>NW_026057589.1:24904369-24944282 GCF_023721935.1 Panthera uncia
GGGGACGCGGCCATGGAGTCATGGGGACGTGGCCACGGCATCGTGGAGACTTGGCCACGGGGTCACGGGGACGCGGCCATGGCATCGTGGGGACCCGGCCACGCATCATGGGGTGACAAGAGAAAAGCCCGACCTCACCACAGCTTGTGGGCGGCCCCCAGTGGACATGGCCACTTGGCTGGGCCCTCCTGGGGGGTGGGCTCCCACCACGGAGGCACACATCTCCGGCCCACTCCAGACAGGGTTATGCTGAGTTTGCGGGACCGTGGGGTCCTCGCGAGGGAAGGCAGCCACAGCACACCCCCCCCCACCCCCCCGCTCCTCTCTTCCAGGAAGCCCTCCTGGCCTCACCTGGGCTCTGACCACAGAACGCGGCAGCCCTGGCCAAAGACTGCCAGGCTCCAACGTGGGGGGTGCACGGCCGGGCCTGCCTCGCGCACACCCGCCCGGGCCACTGGGCCTCTGCTCCCTTTCTGTGGACGGGCGGTAACCTCAACCACCCGCCCGGGACAAAGGCCCACTGTCTCGCTAGCCGCCGAAGCCTCTTGGCGCTCTCCGCTCGGCCACGTCGGCCTCCCTGTGGTCCTCACTCTGCCAGGTGTGCCCCCGGCCTCTGTCTTTGCTGCTCCCTCCTCGGGGTGGCAATTTCCCCCCAGATCCCTGCCTGCCTGGCTCACCTCCTCCGGGACTCCGTTCCCACGTCACTGCTACGGCGTGGCGTCTTCCCTGGCACCTGCCCCCGGGAGGCCTGCCTGTTCTGACCCGCCTGCTTCTCCGGAGCTCAGGCCGTCTGCTGGAGCAGCCGGAGCAGACACGGGGGCCGACCCTCCAGGCTGGCCCAAGCACACCCGTACCGTGGTGTTTTTGAGACGTGTCCTGTCCCAAAGGACCGTTCTAGAACTCCGTCCTGGCCACGCCCTCCCCCCTTCCCTAACTTCCCCGACATCGAGTCCTTTTCGGACCAGGAGGAAAGGGCCTCCCTGCACCCGCCTGACCCCAGCCAGCCTCCGGATGCCGGGGCACCAGCGCGACGAGGTCTCTCACATCCCCACTGCGCGGGCTGTAGCCGAGGATGCCCTGTAAGTGCCACGTGGGGTCTCCACGCCCCTCGCGGCTGCCGCTTTCACAGGTCACTGCGAGCCCGGGCTTCAGCGTCTCCCGGCCGAGGTTTGAGTCCCAGGCCGAACGGCCTGTGACTTCCTAGGGTGCAGCCTAGAGCCAGCCACCTACCCTCTGGAGCCCTCAGCGTCCACATCTGCCCAGGGGACCCGCCTCACCGGCCGCCCGAGGTCACGAGGCTGGGAGGCGATGGAGTGGGGCCTCAGGGTCTGGAACCTGGAGGCTGGGCGGCCCTACCTCGCTGGAGTCCTCCTGCTGGTTGATGACAGTCAGGGCGTCTTCTGAGGCCTGCCGCCGGGCCTCTGCCAGGGCCCTCTCCATCTTGGCGCGCTCCGTGCTGATGAGCTCGTGGGCCTTTCGCTCCGCGTCCGACACCGCCTTCTGCAGCTCCGACATCGCCTGCCGCTTCACCTCATTCACGGCCTCTTCTGCAAAGGAGGTGCGGGCCGCGGTCACGTGGCCCGGCCCAACTGCTCCCCGAGGCCTCGCGCCGTGGGCGGGCCCGTGCCCCAGCGACGGGGCGGGCGAGCGCGGGCGTGGTCGCGGGGGCGTCTCCCAGGCCCGAATCTATCCCGTGGTTCCAAACCTCAGGGTGCGGTGGTACCACCCTGGAGGGCAGGGGCCGAGCCCACCCGTGACCTGGATTCAACGGGCTTGGGGAAGGCCCGAGAACCTGTGTTCCTAACGGGTTCCAAGCGATGCTGATGCCGGGTCTCGGCACCCGCTTTGAGAACCACAGCTGTACCTCTGCCCCACCAACAGTCGGGTTCCCCTGTGGCCCATCTAGAAGCAGTCTGGGGGTACCCCGTCCAGGCCTCTGCATCGTTGTCACTCCCAAAGCCCTCTGTCACCACCCCCACTCGCCGCCTGCGGCCTGCTCGCGTCCGCAGAGAAGCCTGCTGTTCAGAGCTGAGCCAGAGCACCTGTTTGGATTACACTGTGCTCTGTGCTCCCCCACCCCGGGAACTACTCACAGCTGCTCACGCCTGCCTCAGTTTACCTGGTAGTGCCTCTCACGCCTGCCTGCCTCTCACGCCTGCCTCAGTTTACCGGCAGTGCCCTTCTCGCAGCAGTGTGGGGAGGGTGGGGTGGGATTAGCGGGGCTCCCCTGTGCACACTCGTTGTGGTGAGCTGCCGGCCCCCGGGTCACCAGACGGAGGCAGAGGGGACAGGCCGAGGGAAGTGAGGACCCCACCCTCCCGTCCAGGCCTGTGCCCTGCCCTGCCTTGCTCTGGGCAGCTGCTGCCTGTCTGTGGCCCTTCAGCCTCCAGTTCTGGGTGGGGACGCTCCACCTGCCTTGCGTTCCAGACCCTGAGACTTTCTCCCTCGTCCTGATAGTTCACGGTGAATCCATCCACTAATCAAAACGTATGGGGGGGGGGGCGTGCGCTCCTCTCCACTGCCACCACCTCCGCTGAGCTCCCCCCTTCTTTCTCAAGCTGGCCATTGGCTCCCAAAGTCTGTCCCCACGAGGCGATGTGCTCAGCGCCATGGTCACAGGCACTCCCTCGGCACCTCTCGCGCGCGTGTGTGTGTGTGTGTGTGTGTGTGCACGTGTGTGTGTGCAGAACCCAGGGACCCGTGCTATTCTGCCACGCGGCTTGCTCGCACGCCTGCAGATGGAGAGTGGACAGGTGTCCTACCCGGAATACTAAATGCACTCCACCCGCTCCCGCAGGGTCGGACCCCACTCCCCAGGCCGACCCCACTCACCAGCCTTCCTCCAGATCTCCTCGGGCATGTAGCCAGAGAGGGTCCTAGGCATGAACTCCCGGTGGGCGTCTGAAACACAGGGGGTGCCAGCATTATGCACAGAACGGGGCCACACCCAGCTGGGTAAGGGGGGCCTGGTGTGTGTCCTTGGGGGGGGGGTCCCCGAGGTGCCCGTGGCCAGAAACCCCGTATCAGTTGCTGGTGCGGGGCAGGGCTATGTCGGGATGGAGGTGCTCTGAGCTGAAGCAGCTTGGATCCAGCTGGACCTGGGCTTTCTCGGATCTGTCTTGGTTTCCGTGGTCGTCATCCACAGAGCGACTGGAGACCCTCGGGGGCCCCTGGCTGCTGGCACCCTGAGTCTAGGCTTCCCGCGAGTCAGGCAGCATCTTTATGCAGAGCACAAAAAGCACGTCCCTTTGCAGGGAAACTCCTGGGCTGTACTTTACTGCAGCGAGTGCCAGAATGGGGGCGCTGGCCTCGGTCTTCGGCGCCCCTGCGGTGCACCCCCCGGTCCCCCTGTCACCTGCTCAGCACGCACCTAGCTGAGACCCCTCTGCACCCACGGAGCTGTTGAGGGGCCGGGCGGTGGCAGGCACGGGGCCCTTCTTGGCGTCCTCGGTGTCGCTGTAGCGCCGGATCCAGTGGTTGATCTCCTCGCGGTCGGCCTCTTGGCACTGACGCAGCACGGTGAGTGACCGTCGAGTCTTCTCAGCCATGTCCATGATGCAGTTCAGCAGCTGCGGGCGGGCGGTGGCCGTGAGCACGCAGGCTGGGTGTGGCCGCTCAGTGTGGGCGACGGCCAGGGACCTTTCGCACCCCGGGCCTGGGCCAGCCCACTGTCCGCGAGGGCTGGCCGCAGCGCGCTCCCGGCAACAGTGCGAAAATCTGCCTCCACTGCCTGGAAAGGCACCAAGCACGGGGGGTGGGAGGGAAGACCAGGCTCTCGGGGAGGTCTGTTCCAACACAGGGGCTGGGGGCTCTCCTTTCAACCGTTGGGGCTGTGCTCTGCCCTGGGGACCACACCTGCCTGGGCTCCCTCCCCACGAAGGCAGCAGGGGAGAGATGACCCCGAAAACGATGTTGAAGGGGTCCCAACGCCAGGCCAAAGCCCCTCTCTCCCAGAGACAGACATGCTCTGCAGGGGCAGAGAAGGGATGGTTCTGAGGGGCTGCCCAGAGCAGAGGGTGGGCTGAGGCAGGCAGGCACAGGCCGAAGCCAAGCCGGCACTGAGCCTGCCACCCCCCAGCCCCCGCAGCACCGGAGTCCCACGGGCTGGGCGGAACTCCAGGAATAGGGGTGGTACCGTGGCCTCGGGCCCGGACACTCACGTTGTTCAGGTGCTTCCACTCCTCTGCCCACTCCCGCTCCGTGAGGCGGTGGTCGATCACTTCCTCCTGCCGGGACCCGTGTACCGCTGTAGGGTGGTGTGGACACTCAGGCCCTGCTCCTTGTCCCAGGCCCCAGGCCTTCTCTCCATCCTTCAGGCTCCGCCCTGTGCCCCAGGCCCCGCCCACATCCTCCAGGCTCCGCCCTGTGCCCCAAGCCCTGCCCAAGTCCTCCAGGCTCCGCCCCATGCCCCACACCCCAGGCCTTCTCTCCATCCCTCAGGATCCGCCCTGTCCCCCAGGCCCCCCCCAGGCCCCCCCGCCCCCCCCCCCTAATCCCCCTTCCTTTCCCCCCCCCCCCCCCCCCCCCGGCTCCGCCCCATGCCCCTCCCCTGTCCTCCAGGCCCCAACCTGTGCCCACCAGGTACAGCTCCTTGCTCCCCAGGCCAGACCACTCATCCCAGGCACTGCCCCGGGCCCGCTAGGTCATGTGTCGTGCTCCCCAGGCCCAGTGCATGGGCTTTGCCCACCTCAGGAAAGTGGAGAGGGGGAGGAAGGGGGCCCTGGGCACTGACCCTCTGTCCACTGCCTTTAGGGGGAGGTCAAGAACAGGTCTGGCCTCTAGTCAATGCTTGGGAGGAAGAGACGGGTTCCTATCCCTCAGTCGATGCCTGGCCACCCCTCCCCCACCTCCCTGCATCCAAATCCAGCATCTTTCGATTTTCCTGCCCCTGCTGCCCATGGTAGCTGCCCCAGGCTTCACTTCGATGGCCTTGCCACTTCTCAGAAGCCCCCAGGGGCTCACTAGTGGCTCACAGCTCATGCTGTACCCGTTCCTCTCAGCCAGCTGGACTTCTATACATCCCTCGAAGCCCAGGTCCCAGGCCCTCTCCTCAGCAACCCTGAGCCCTTCAGAATTCATTCAGCCCCACGCATATCCGTTTGTCAAACAATCCTGGAGGCTTCCTTGTTTATTCTTAGTCCCCCCAGCTGGCTGTGTCAGTCCCCAGGGCAGGGCTGCCGTGTCTCCTGGGCCGAGCTCCAGCTGGGCAAGAGGCTTGCTCTGGTTCAGCGGCTGGGTCCAAGTGTGGTCCCCTGGGAGGCAGTGGGGTCTGGGAAACCAGAAGCACCAACACTCGTTCCCCATGGGACCCCAGGCCCCTCCCCTCACCACTCTGTGCCTCAGTTTCCCTGCCCTGCCCGCCTCCTGGGGCCGCGAGAAGGCTTTCAGGAAGTGCCCAGGACGGGAGGGCCCCAGGTACCCAGCAGGGCTCTGTGCCAAGCGCTTCGCCCCTTGTCGGCCTCCAGGGGGAGTTCTGTGGTCATTCCCATGCTCCAGATGAGAACACCGAGGCTGCTCAGGGGATGTGCTTGCTCAAGGTCACCCAAGGTCAGCCCAAGCCATAACAGTGCCCTCAGCTGCTGGCTGGTACAGCTCCAGAGACTGAAACAATGGGGTGCCCTCCCCGCCAAGCCCGGTGATGAGAAAGAAAACAACTCGGAACTGAGGAATTCACGCCAAGGCAACAGTGTCTGATCGTCCTCACGTGATTTTTTTGACACATCAGATGCTCTCAGCCCCACGCTGGTGGTGCCTCAAGCCTATGCTGGGTGGCCCGGGGCTGGCCAGGGCTTCCCGGGCTGAGGTCTCTCTATGTAAGCCTTTTCCAGGCCCTGGCGGTCTCCTAGCCCCCCAAACGTGCCGGGCCACCTCGCGCTGCAGGAGGAGTGAGAGGCAGCGGCCACGGCCACCGTCCGCCACCCTGCCCCGCCACCCGCGGACCCCGGGGCCTGCGCCAACGCCCCAACCAAAATAGTGGCTGAGATCTGCCTGACAGCTGGCGTTTATTTTTGCATTAGCAGAAGCGGGTGGGAATTAGCACCTGCCCGACCCGGCCGCAGGGAGCCAGACGCTGTCACCTGCTGCCTGGGCCCAGGCCCTGGACGCTTCCGCAGGGTGGGGGCGGGGAGACGGCCTTGTACAGGGCAAGGCCTCTGCTGACCCTGCCTCTGGGCCCCCACGGGTGCCCTGGGGCTCGCAGGAGCGGCTGTTTCCAGCCTCCTACCCGCCCCCCACCCCCCGCCCCCACCGGGAGCCCCTTGGCTGTGGGCCGGTCCCATTCATCTGAGTCCCCAGCACAGAGGAGGGTCAGAAGATCAGACAGGCGCGGCTAGAAGGCTTCGGGCACGTGAATTATGCTCTCTGGGCCTCCTCATCTGTGCTCCGGGCCTGTGGATGTGTCACACACACAAGCAGCAGGGCGTGCTGCCTCCCGTAACGGATAAAGAAGACGACGCAGGCACAGGTCGCAGGACTGGCCTCACTCCCAGGCCTCACCGTGCCAGGCCCTGTGGCAAGTCCCTCCGACCCTGCGGTGCGGACTCCCGCTGGATCAGCTGACAGAGGAAGGGACTGAGGCAGAGAGGACACAGGACCCGGCGGGGACGCACAGCGGGGACCCGGTGGAGGTCCGATCCCTCTGTCCCCTGGCAGCCCGGCTCCCCCGTCTCCTTCCTCCAAGCACACAGCTCACCCACCGTGACGGGGCGCTCACGCTCGGTGTCGTCAGGCTCGCCGTCACCCTGCTCGGACGGCAGGGTGGGGTGTGTGCAGTCGGTGGTGCTCAACGAGGGCTCATGGGCCTTTTTGCTTTCCCTGGGGTGCCCCGGAGGCCGGAGCCACAGTGCCCGTGACTTGGGAGACTCCCCACGTGCCCACCCTACCTCACAGTGGTCTCTTCCCGGCTGGCCGCGCCGGGCCCCGCTGCACCCCGAGAGCCCGCGTGCCCCCTGGCTCTGTACCTGCCCCTCCTCTGGGCGACAGAGGCCCCCCCCCCCCCCCCCCGGCCCTGAGGGTGGGGGACGTCAGACCCCATGACAGAGGTCAGGGAAGGATGGCCCTCCCTAAGGGTCACAGCCCAGCCAGGGTGGGGTTTCCCTCTGGGCCCCAGGGCCCCCACCCCATCAAATCTTTTCTCCACACCCGTTTCCTCAGCATCCTTCCTGGACAGACAAGGTCAGGATGTCAGCGAGCCTCCCCCACGCCGCCGCGCACATCACAGCCCTCTGCTCCCCCAGCCACACGCAGGCGCGAGTGTGCAAGCACACACGTGTGCCCCCCAGCACCGCTCACCAAGCTGCCGATGGCGCTCCCGCAGCTCCCGGGGCTCGTGATGGCGGTAGGGGTCACGGAAGTGGTGGGCCATGGCCATGTCCTCCAGGCGGTAGTGTGGCGGCGGCGGCGTGGGCTGGGGCGGCCCGTGGCTGGGGCTGTAGCGCTGGGCGGGGCTCAGGGTGCACGGCCGTTTGCTGACGTGGTCGGGGTGCAGCGGGTCACGGTCTGACCCATTCTCTTTGGTCCTGACCGGAAGAGCGGGCGGGGGCGGGGGCGGGGGGGGTCACGGACCATGAGCCGTGGACAACAGCCCAGGCCGGAGGGGTGAGAGGGAGACGGGCGTGGGCACAGAGAGAGCCTTGCCCAGCCCCCGCCCCTGCTGTCCCTCCTCTGGGTCTCGTTTCAGACTCCACTCCCCCCGCCCCCCCCCGCCGCCCCGCCTCCGCCGGTGGGTGGCCTCCTGGGGCCAGGGGTCAAGAACCGGCGCCCGAGTTGGGGAGCAAGGACGTGGACAGGCACGCGCTCCGGCAGGTCTGAGACTGGCACCGAGGGCCAGTCCTGGGGACACTTGGCTCCACATCCGGCCCGAAAGGAGGAGCCAGGCAATTTGTGCCACACGAACTGCCTCCTGCCCCCTCCCCGGTCCTCCCAGGGGGCCATCCGAGTCCTCGGGATGCCTCGCCCCAGCCCCGTGCGGTGGCCTGGCAGGTGAGGCTCAGCGGTCTCAGCCACTAGCCACAGGCCACGGAACGCAGCAGTGTCGGCCCGTGTTCGGTCGGCCCTGCTGCTGGGTGCCCGCTGAGCTGGGGGACCAGAGGCAGCTCTGGAGAGGCAGCCCCCCGACCCCGACCTCCCTCCTGGCCACAGGATGCCCTGTCCGCCCCCCCCCCCCCCCCCCCCGCATGTACCGGTCAGGCGTCCTTCTCTTGCCATTCTCGTTGACCTCCAGAAGGAGCTCCGAGGAGTCGATGGGGGAGGAGGCGTTGGCGTCCAGCAGGAGCTGCTCGTGCTGGGCCAGGTACTGGGCGGGGGTCTGCTTGGCCAGGCGGGCACAGTGCAGGAGCTCCCTCTGCAGCAGGGGAAGGTTAGCCTGCAAGGGGAGAGGCGGCCGCACTCGCTGCTGACCGAGGCCGAGGCAGCGGTGTGCTCCCGTGCGAGGCGGGGAGGCCGACGGCCAGCCGCGCCTGGTGCCCTCGGGCGGGTTGCACAACCTCTCTGAGCCTTGTGTTCCTCCGCTGCTGTCTGGGAACGTGGGTGGGACTGCGCCCCAAAGCACACAGTGATCTGAGGTGCGGTGGCACCCCAAGCCCAGACCCTGGACCCCCGGGCTGGGTTTTCTCCCCTTCCCCAAGCTTCCTCCCCCAGCGGCATCTGCAGAGGGCAAGGAGGGGCTCCTCACCAGGATTCCTTGCCTTCTCCCGTGGAAGCAGGCACCCGATTACCCACGGCGCGGAGGGAAAGCCGAGGCTGAGAGAGGAAGAAGGCAGCCCCCACAGCTCACTCTAAAGGCAGGGGCCCCTGCTCTCCCCGCTCCTGTGGGCTCCCGGCCCCGCCTCGAGCAGTGTGGAACCCAGACCGTGCACACGAGCAGTCACAGGTGTCACCTCCCGTGGTCCTGCCAACCACGGGTGGACAGACATGACAACACGGTGCCACGTTTACGGGGAAGGACAATACGGCACGGGAGAACGACAGTCCAGGGTGGGGCCCCACGCCCCCGCCACCCCCACGCCCCCGCCACCCCCACGCGTGTGCTGGGCACAGGCGGCCCCTTCCCCACAGGGCTGTGGGGGGCAGGGGCGGCGGGTGGGGCTGGACGGGGGCCCAGCGGCAGGCTGCTTGGGAGAGCCAGAAGTTCCAAGTATTTGTAAATAGATCCAACTCCCCGACTTTCTCCTGCATTTCCGACCCGCCACGGCTTCTCCCGCCTCTGCCTCCCTGGCCCCGTCAGCGCATCGGCCCGGACCCGATCAAGCAGCCGGCTGCTGGGCCTGTTTTTCTATTTGGATAGCTGAACGGGGGCCAGCCCGCCATCTGTCGAACACGTTAGGAGCGTGAGCTGGGAAAGGAGGTCCCGGGAGGTCTGAAGACGCCAAACATCCTCCCCTCCCTTGCCAGCAACCCCCCCCCCCCCCCCACTGCCGCCCAACCGGCCTCCCCTTGGCTGGCTCAGCAGGGTGGGGACCGCACGGGCACCGGCTGCTCGCTGTGAGGGCAGTGGAAACATCTGGACTCCTGGCTGGCCGGGGCCAGCTGGGAGCCTGGGGTTGCGGGCGGAGGGCCGGCAGGGCGGGGCAGCAACCCCCACCTCTGCAGAGCCCCGCCGTGTAGCCACGCACGGTGTCGGGCTGAGCAGAGGGTTCCGGGGTCTTGGGTCCTTGGTGGGGGTGGGGGGAGGGGAACCCCAGGCCAGAAGCAACCGGTGCAGGCTGTGGAGCCCCTGGTCTCAGAGACCCTGGGGGAGGAGTCCCCATTCCGTTCCCAGGGCCCGGGGTGCAAGGGGAGGCCTCTACGCCAAGACCCGGGCAGACCTGGCCACAGAAGCCCTGTGGACACGGGCCCTGAACTACCTTGTCCACAGACGGGAACCCAGGCCAAAGGGAAATCGGTGTGGCCGGGGGTCCGCTGAGCCGATGACTCCCCGGTAACGAAGGGTTAGGGTTCGTCCCCTGCTCTGCCAAGTCCGTCATCCGATGTCCACACAGCCCGCGCGCTGTGGGCCCGGCGGCCAGCCCACACGGGCTCTGTTGGGTGACTCTGGGCGGGTCACTTAACTTCCTGCCTGTGCAGGCTCCCGCTCCTCCTGCCCCGGGGGTGACGGCTCCTGTGAGCTTCATATGAATCGACTCGCACATTCCTGCCCCCGTGAGGGGTCACCGCGCCGCTGGCAACGTGGGAGAGGCTGAGCACCCAAGCCCAGAGCGGGTCACACCGCCGGCCTCTCCTGCGGGCCGCGGTTCCGAGGGCCCCTGTAAGGCGGGCCGTGAATCCCCAGGAAGGTGCCAGCCCCCCGCCGGCCCAAGCCACAGACAGGAGACCAAGCTGGCGCAGCGGAGGGGCAGGGGGCATCCCGCCACGCTCCCCGGCAGCGTTGTGATCTCACGTGGCCGGGGCTGCTGGGATGAGTGGGGTGGGGGCTGCTCCCCAGGCAGGGCCTCAGGGCCAGGCTCCGGCCGGCACCTGGTCACGGAGCCCTGCACACAGACAGATGCTCCATCCTTGTCCAATAGTCTGTTGGCCCAGCGCCCCCGGGTGGGGTCACAGGCACGGAGCGTGGCTGGCAGCCCCCACGGCCCAGCTGGCCCCGATGACCGCGAGAGCAATCTAGGCACGAAGAACCCGGGAGCCCGCTGGGACCACAGTGGGCAGAGGGGAGACCCTGCGTGCAGGGCGAGGCCTGGGTGTGTCCCCAGGACGCCGGGGGAGGGAGGTGCAGCGGGCAGGGGTGTGCGGCCCCACTGGGGCGGGAGCAGGGGACACCGGATGTTTCCCTGCCCCGCTCCTCCAATAAACAAGGACAGCTGAGCGGGCAGGGACATCTGCTGTAAATATTTGATCTGACGGGAGAAGCAGGCGCACTGTGTCCCCAAAGATGGGGAGCCTGGAGTCAGCAGTAAGTGGGAGGAGGCAGGGGGGCGGGGGCAGGGCTCCCGGCGAATTGCGAATTGCCAATGACTGCCAGATGGGGCTCTGCTGCTGTCCCAGCTCAGGGTGTGAGCACAGCAGGGTGTGGGCGGGAGGGCAGGAAGGAGGGAGGAGGTGACGGATGTGGGGCCAGACCGAGGGTCCCCTTGACCAGGGACTGCGGGGAATGAGGTGCCGGCCCAGGGCAGGCCCTGCAAAGGCCAGGGGTTTGGAGCCCGACGGGTCCAGATTCCGGCCCGTCCCCCCTCTCTCCTGACGGGAAGCCGTTCACCGGGACGGCGCTAGTTCCCCAGGAGCCACCCACCTCACGGGGCGGCCGTGGGGTCCGCAGGGCCGGCCGTGGAACAGCTTTGCAAAGCACGCCCCGTCTGCAGAGCGTTCGAAATCCCCCGATCCGACGCCTGACGCGGAGCGAGCACGCGCCACCCTCTTCACGCGCGTCGCCTCGTGCACCCTTCCCAGTGGCCCGGGGATGATCTCCGGCGTAGCAGAAGCCGAGTCGGCGCGGGGGCGGGCCCCCTAAGCTTGGCCCAGGCCCACAGCGGCTTAGGTCAGGGCTCAAATCCAGGAGCACCTGGTCTAGTCTGTCCTCGACACCCTCTGGAAGGCAGCCCCAAACCAGGGCCCGGCCACACAGCTGAGCAGGGCCCACGGCTGGAGGGGCCACGGCAGGCCTGGGGAAACGGCACCCCCCGAGGTGAGCTCTGTGGCACCCTGATCACCGGAGGTGCACGGGGTCACGGGTCGCACGGTCAAACCCATCTGGGAAGCGTTCCACCTTTGCTCTCTCTGGGGGGTTTGTGATCCTCACTGCGGAGTAAAGGCCCTGAGAAGTACGGCAACGGAGCAGCTGGCCCAGTGGGTTTAGAACTAGGCGTGTCCCGTTTCTGCGTGCACGTGCCTCACCCAGCACCTTGTCAAGATGCAGGTTCTGATTCAGGGGCTCCGGGCTGGGGCCCAGGAACCTGCCCTGCTCACAAGCAATGTGCCTGGCCCAACACCGTCTCTTCCCCGGTCCACCGTTTAGCTCCTGAGACCGACCACAGGACCCTTGTTTATCTGACACCCATCCATCCACGCCACCCCCCACGCCTCCGTCTGCGCTCGGTCCCTCTCCCTCACTCTGCCTGCTCCCCGATGCTCGCGAGGGTCTGCGCCCCGCTCCCCCACGGCTTCCCCCCCTCCCCCCCTCGGCCCCCCCCCGACCCCCCCCCCCCCCCCCCACCTCCACAGGTCTGTACCAGCGTCGGCTGCTGGACTTTCCTCCCGCCGGCACATCGGTTCCAGGACTCTGCCTGCTTTGCTCACCACCGTGTCCCCAAGCCTCATGCAGCACGTGGCACCTCGGAGGTGCTCAAAACAGAGCTGTCCAGCGGATGAGTGCACGGGACGCAACGCGGGGCTGGTCTGGCGAGCTCTTAGAGCACTGGGTCTGGCAGCCCCGCCTCCGACCCGGCGGCTGGTTCGCGGCCTTAACGAGTAGGAACCGGCCCTGGCCGGTCGGCGCGGTTCCCGCGGGGTAGCCGCCAGGGTCCCGTGTGGGCAGAGGGTGGTGCCCCATCAGAGCGGGGCAGGGAACAGATCTGGGACTCCGCGGCAGGCCCAGGGACCGGCCTGTGCTCACCTTTAGGAAGGGGATGACGAACGGACGCAGAGGGAAGTTGGTGGCCTCTTGGAGCTTGGAATGGAACTGCTCGATGGTCAGCGTGGAGTTCTGAGGGAGGAGGCAACCTCACGTCGGCCTGAGCCCCGTGGCCGGCCCCGGGGGGGGCCCGCGCCCCTCTGCCGCGCCCTCGCCGCCCCCGCCCCCACTCACCACGAGCCCCAGCACCAGCGTGCGCACGCGCTCCCCGATCTCCGGGGAGATGTCACTGCCGAACTGCTGCAGGGTGGTGAGGAAGCGTTTCAGCTTGCTGAGCTGCCGCGCCCCGCAGGCCGGGGGCAGGTGCTGCGTGGACAGGGAGGCGGTGGACGAGGTGGCCGGGCCATTGCTGAAGCCACTGGGCGTGGATGGCGCGCCGTTGACGGCCGTCGGCGAGTGGGTGCCGTTCATTACTGCGGGGAGGAGAGGCGGGCTGAGGACGGCAGCGGAGGGCGGCCGGGTGCCGGAGCCGCACCGGTGCCAAGGGGGCACCGGACACCCTGTACGGGTGTGCACACGGGGCCCCGGGTCAGCGGCTGGGGGGCTGGGCCGGAGTGTGGCCGCGAGGCAGGCGTGGCCCTGGCTCAGCACCGCCTCTGGCTTCGCTCCGGGGTGGGGACACCACCCCAGGACCCCCGTGCTGCCCGGCCCGTGTCCACTGTGAACCGGCAGAGGGGCTTCTCCACCGCTAGGGACCTGCCGGCCCCTTGCCCTTTTCCCCTGGAAGGCGGGGGCCCTCACCTTCACCACGACGGGCCCGAGCGGCGCCCCACTGCCCACATGAGGCCCCCGTGCCTGGGCTGATAGGGCTGGGGGTGGACCCCTGGGACACGGGGGTTGGATCCCAGCAGGGGACGCTCTCGGCTGGCTGCTGTGTGGGGCTGCTGCACGCACGGGGCCGTGTGTGGAAGACGAGCAGGTGACATGAGCCCCCCCTCCCCCCGCCGTGGTGAGCGCCCTGCAGGGGTCACCGGAGCAGGACCGACGGTCACCAGTGCCCTGACACGGGGGTCAGCGTCCCAGGGCTGGGAGACACCTGGGACCACCCACAATGTCCTGGGACGAGACGTCCCTCCTCAGTTTCAGGTGACGGAGGGAAAGGCTGAGCCCGCACCCAGTGCCCCGGCCTCGGGAGCCCGAGCCTCGCTGACCAGAGAGGTCAGAGACGGTGGGCCGCCAGGGCCCCGGTGACAGCGGAGGGGGCTCTGGATGCGGGAAGCGGTGCTGGCACCTCCGGGAGCCCCGAGGCTTATCTGATCAACCCGGAGACCGCTCAGCCAGCTGCCCAGACACCCGCTCCAGGCACCTCCCCAGGTTCACACACGGAGCCCCTCCCTGCACGCTCGCCGGCCTGCCCCCTCTGCACGCGCATGCACGCCCCGCGCGATGGTCTGAACCCCACTCCCCGCACATGCCTTCCACCCCCCACCGCCGCTCCCTGCCTCAGCATCCCTGCACACACTCCCATGCACACACACGGCATGCGCACATGAACACACACGTGTGTACACGCACCACACACACGCATGTACTCGGACACATGCATACACACAGACGAACATCCACACACGAGCACACACAGATGTACATGCACATTTGCACACACGCACATTCACACATGCACGCTCGTGCACACGCGCGCATACAGACACACACATACTTGCACACATGCGCACACATGCACATCCACACACACAGATGCACACAGGCGTGCACACATTTGCACACCGCATGTGCACATCCACACACACTCGCACACACAGACGCACGCTTCCACACACATTTGCACACGCACGTGGACACCCGCGCACACGCACATTTGCACACACACAGGCACGTTCACACACAGATGCACACTCACGCACACACCTCTCTCGCTGTGGTCCACGAGGCCCGTGCCCTGCCCCTCCCACCCTGTCCAGCTGATCTATGCACAGAGGCCGTGCTCTCATGCCCCACTGGGGAGTCTGGGGAGGTGGGGAGCTCAGGAAGGGACTCTCCCGAGGCTCCGGCCACCTCCACGCTGGCTGAGACCTGGCAGCCTGGGGGGACGGGGACGGGGACGGGGAGTGGGGGCTCCTTTCTTCGGGACGGGGATGCGGGCAAGGTCAGCTCTGAGAAGCGGCTCCCCGTCAACAGCCCAGAGTGCCACTCATGCCGCTCACTTTGAACGGAGGGGTGTTGGCTCACCCCTCCGGACCACGCCTGCCCTGCCTGTCCTGACCGGGCCCTGGGAAGTGACCTCTGCAGACTCTTGGCTCACCCAGCCTGGAGGGGCAGGCACGTGGGTCCCCCTCCCTGGGCCCCGGCCCTCCACAGCCGTGGCTGTCCTGGGGCCTGGACACCCCCTCTACGTGCCCTGCAGGCCTCCGGGCCTGGGGCTGCACTGTCCCCTCTGGGCTACAGAACCGGCCGGTCCCTCCTTGCCAGAGCCCTTCAGCAAATGTCCTCTCTTAACCCTGAGTCTGCTGTCTGGCTGGCTTTGCTCTCCGCTCTCCCCAGACACTTTCCCCACCTCCAGCTTCGATGACGGGCTCCCCCCATCCACTGGCCTGCTCCCCAGTGACACCTGCAAATGCCCCTCCCTGACTCGCTGAGCTGCACTGTGGGCCACGAGCCAGGCACCGATCCACGGGCGGCAAGGCTCACGATCATCAGGCACGTTCCACATGGTCCCCAAGACTGCCTTCACCCCGCAGGTCGACCCCTCACACGGTAGGCCCTGGGCAGCAGACAGACGGTTCTGCCCTCACGGGCATGAGAAGCCACCCTGGCTGGGAGAGGGCATCCCGCCTGGGGCCTCACGTCTGCCTGGACCAGCCCAGGAGGGTGAGACTGGGGGCCTGGCCTCAGTTTCTTCATTTGCAAATGGCCCCTTGGCCTGAACCAGAGGTGGGGCTTTGGGGCCGGAGGGCTGGTGCCTGGCGCCCTGCTGGATTACAGAAAATCGTTAACCTTCTACCACGGGGAGGGGCTGAAATGCTTGACTCCCGATTGCTTTTGTGTGTCGGGTGGTTGCTCGTCGAGAGCAGAGGCTTGGGAACCACTGACCGAAGGCGAGCGTTGGCACAAGGACACGTGTCAGGCCTCCTGTCCCGAGGGGGGACGGGCTGCAGGAAGGAATGTGGCCCCAAGTCCGACTCCGCTGTCCCCTCCCCGGGAGACATGACGCAGCGGGAGCCCGTCTGGCCCCTGGTCTGAACGATCTCGGAAGCAACGCTCCAGGGCCCGGAAGCCACACGCGGTTCTGGAGGCTCCCGCAGAGGCGGTCACTGATTCCGGGCGGCCCTTGCCCTGCGATGGAGAGCGGACGCCAAACACAGCCCACTGAGCGTCCCCATCCCTCACCCTCTGCGAGGTGTCGTCCAGAGGGACCCTCAGAGAGCCCGGGAGGCCCCGCCATGGTGCTAAGTTCCTCTCTCACTGGTGAGCTCCAGCCGGCCCCGCGGGGGACAGTGACACATACACACCCTGGGCAAGACGGACGACGGCCACTGGCCATCGCCCCGGCCGGGCCAGGAGGCGGCCGGCTGCCACGGGAGACCTCACCACAGCAGGGGCTCGTCCCTCGCGGCACAGCCGGGCCGTCGCCCGGGGTCTGGATCTTCCAGAGGCTCCTAAGAGGTGCGGCTGTCTACACCTCCCGGGCCCCCACCCGGCGTCCGTGGGCCCAGCCCGGGCCTGACCTCTCTGCAGTTTTCTTACCAGCTTGCCCTCGGCGCCTGGGTCCTCCCGGCGGCCCGCTCACCCTCGCTCGCCCGTGTTCCCTCCCGCGGGCTGCCGGGCAGTCTCAGCAACTTGCTAAAGAGACTCCGAAAATAACCCCCGGCCACAAGTGCTTTCATTGCCACAACAGCTGTGTTACTAACTTAGACCGCACACGTGTCCCCAGCTGAGGTTTGGGGGCACACACAAGCACCCCTGCGGCTCCCGCGGCCCTGCGCCCTGGGCGGGGGTCGTGCCGGGACGCGGAGCCCGCCAGCCCCTCTCCCCGGGGGTGTGGATCACGCGCCCCGGCAGCGCTGAGGCTCAGGGGACACGCTGGCCACCAGGGCCGGGCCGGGCGCGTCCCGACACAGCAGCTAGGACGACAGCCTCGCGGGCCGTGAATGACGCACCCGGACGTCCCGCCGCCTCTCGCTCAGAGCCTGGGGGCCGCGGGGGTCACACCAGGACCGTGCGGCCCGCCGCCGTAAAGTCGGGCCTGTCCCGACTGCAGCCACTCGCTGACAAATTCTGAGCGTGGCCCTCGAGCGCTTCCGGTCACGGGTGTCACCTGCGGCCGGAGACCCTGACAGAATGTCCGCTGGCCACCGAGCGCCCGGCGTGTTCGGGCCCCGTGTGAGCCCAGCAGCCCCTCGTGGCTCCGTGCAATTGCCCTTGGCGCTAGGTGCTGGGACGACAGATGGGGCCGTGTCACAGGTGGGGAAACTGAGGCACAGGTGGTAGTCCCTGCTCGGGGCACGCTGTCAGGAGAGGTGGGGGCCGGGGCCTGCCCTTGAGACGGCCGAGCTACTGACATGCTGTTGACATGTGACCTTCTCACAACGCTGGGCTCTGCCTAATTCACCCTGTTTTGTGGCTGGGGAAAAGGGAGCTCAGAGAGGCGGCCCGCCTGCCCGAGGCCACACAGCTCGTGAGGGCAGGGCTGGCTGTGAACTCGGGTTGGCATCCTGCTCTCCTGTGCCGGCCCCCGGGCCCCTCTTCTCTGTGAGGGAGGCGGGACTAACGGACACAGCAGATGCAGTAAGGGGGCGTGTAGGCAGCGGGGTGAACCGCCGTGGCCTTCCCAGGGCAGAGGGTGCCAGGGGGGAGGACCTCCCGGAGGCCAAGGTTTTTGTTATTTTACTTACAAAGACAGACCATAGACCATTTTAAGCAGCCATGAAAACGGCCGTGGGGCAGGGACATCGTGGGCCCGTCCTCTCGATCTGTAAGCAAAATAAGAAAAACACGCTGTCAGGAAAGCGCGGGCGGGTGGGCAGGGCTGCCCCGAGGGGCGCCCACGGTCGGCCCCTCCCCCTCTGCCTCTTGACAGCAGTTTTGGGGATCGGGACTCAGTCACCATCTCTGGGCCTCAGTTTCCTCCACCGTAAAGCAACGGGGTTGTTTGGGCGGGGGGGGCGGTCTCCTAGCGTCACTTCCAGAAGGACCTTCTAGAGGTCTACAGGGATTTGGGGGTCTCCATCGACATGGGTTGGACACCCTGGTTCCTAAAAAGCTCTCTTCCTGGAAGGTGCCTGGTAACCCCACTTGGCACCGTGTTCAAGGGACCTGAGCATGCGCGCATAGGGCTTGAAGTCTCCAAGGACAGACAAGTCAATGGTGGTTCCAAAACAAAGCCCGGGACTGAGCCACCCCAAAGGGAGGAGGCACCAAACAGGAAGAGATCTGAGCTGAAATTAGTAGGTGGAAGCTACAAGAAGACAGGCTGCACCCAGACAGAGAGTGAGCCCCCCGTCACCGGGGGTAACCGAGGACAGGATGGGCCTTTGAGGGTCCTCCCAGCTGCAGAGTAGCCGCTCACATTCCTTCCCAGAGTTATCTCAGCCATCCTGACCACCTCCAGAGTTCAACCCCCAAATGAGTCTGTGCCCAGGGCGGTCATCAAGGAAAACCACAGGCCTCAAGCCACGGTTCACGGCCAGTCTCCGGCTGGCTTGGCTCACGGGCTGGTCCTGGGGAAGCCGGGGGATCTCGGGGCAGGAATCCGTGGCTGAGCGCAGAGGCTCCATCCCCACCAGGCAGGTGCACGATGCAGCTACCCACCTGCTCTCAGGGATTTGCATGTGTTAGGGAACAACTCTGAGGCCCCCCGAGGAGGCCAGAGACCCAGAAGCCCGACAACATTAACGTGCCAGCTTAGAAAAGAAAGAACCACTGCTCTCTGGTAACCTCCGTGCCCTAGATGAAGCCGGGACCTCCACTCCAGAAACGTGAGCCGGCGGTGCCCTTGGGGGAGGACAGAAAGGCCTTGGGCGAGCCCCTGAGCCACTCACAGGCCCCAGCCCTGTCCCTGACCTGGAACATCTTGTTCCCAGACCCGTGCTTTCGGGAACACGGGTCCTGGACCAAGAGGGAAAGTAGGACGTGCCCTTGACGCTCGGGCGACCGGCTCAGAGCCCTGGGTCCGACCGGCAAACGGCCCGCTGACCTCTCTGGCTTGGACCCCGACCCTGGAGGCTGGGGTGGCCATTTCGGGCGGACGGCCCGGCGGTCTCGTTTCTTGCAAGCCGCTGGCGGGGCGGTTACGTGCGGCGGGAGCCTCTCCCCGAGGCGACGGGGGTCAGGTAGACAGCCGGCCGGTGGCTGCGTGAGAGGAAGCCCGGCCGGGCCCCGGCCGCCACGGCCGCCGCAGGCAGACCCCAGGCCTGGGCGCCGCGGGCCGCCAGTGTGCAGCGCCGCCCCGCCCCCCCCCCCCCCCCCCCCGTCCTCCCTGCCCGGGCAGGGGTGCGGGCCAGGGTTCATTTCAGTCTCCACCACTCATGGGGACCCTGGCTCAGACTTGGCCCCGTAGGAAGATGAGCTGGAACCTTCCGTGCCAAGGGAAGGTACAGCTCCTGTGTGAGCTGGGCTGCCCCCGCCCCAGCTGGGGCCCGGGCTATCTCTCCACCTGCCAGACCACAGGTGGAGAACTTGGAGCGGTCAGGAGACTGGCTCAAAGCCCTCATCCTACAAACAAGCGGCCAGGCCCGGCCCTGAACTCGCCTTTCCCGACTCCACGGCCAGCACCCTTCTCCAGATGCAGGCTGGGTCACTCCCAAGCCCTAAAGAACCCGGCTGCCTGGCCTCGAATGGCAGCACCAGTACCGTTCACGACCGGGGATAAAAGGAGCTGGGCCAGTCCCTGCGGTCTATCCTGGGCTCTGGGTGGGCAGGAGGGTGGTCTGAGGTCCCAGAGAAGCGGCTCTTGCCATCACGCTGGGGCACTGGAAGCTCCCTTTCTAGAGACGGGCTTCCCTTGGGTTTCAAAGTCTGGCAAAGCGTCCCCAGGCCTGGGGCTTTCTGGCCTCTGAATAGGGGGGATCGGGTGGCATGTGTGCATTCTCTCCGCTGCTGGCACACTGCTAAGCCCCGGTCCCGGGGGCGGGAACGCTGAGCTCCCCCCGGCCCACGCCTGGGGTCTCCTTCCCAAATGCACGGGACCCCGAGGTCACGGTCACCCATTTTCTCACAAGGGAACAGGTCTCCGGTGGGGCACGTGCACTGAGGAAGTCCCCCCGGAGACGCTGTGTGCGCTGAGACGCTCGGCCCGGATCAGCCCGGGCCGGGGACACACGGCCCGAAGGTCGAGTGTGCCCACGGCAGCCCTGCAGCCGAGGCTCCGGCTGACCCCGGGTCCCGGCCACCCTCACACCCCGCTGCAGCCAGGCTGCGGAGCCCCTGGCATCTGAGCCCAGGGCCACCTCTGACGAGCCCTCGAGTAAGGTGCTGTGTGACGGTAGGGACCCCCCGTCCCTCTCTGAACTCCAACCAGAACGGCCAACTTTGATAAAACACTCACGATGTGCCGGCCGCTCGGTAAGAGCCTGTATCAACTCCCTTGTCCTCACAGCAGCTCCGTGACTCGGAGACTACGGCCAGCCCCGCTTTATGGATGGGGAACACCGGGTCCAGAGAGGCTAAGCAGCTCGCCCGAGGCCACACAGCCACCAAGTAGATGAGCTAGGATTTGAACCTCCAAGCGCAGGCTGTGAGCCACGGTGAGCTCCTCCCTCTCGAGGGCCCGACGGCGGGCGTTTGCGCTTCTGGGCAGAGGGCCCGCGGCACGGGCCTCGGGTCACGGCGGCGCTCGGAGCCCCCAAGAGCTCTGCACGGCCGGTGCCCCGTGGGCTTTTACTCACTTGTGTGCGGCGTGAAGGAGGGGAGCCGAGTGGCCCCCTGGGACGCGGCAGGCGGCGGGGGCGGCATGCTGGGAGGCGTGGAGCGGGGCTGACTCTTCACCTCGGCGGGAGAGTCGGGCATCGCTGCTGTCTTGTCCTTCCCGTCCACTGTGGGGGGGCCACCGGGGCCACGGGGGAGGGGAGAAGAAGAGAGACGCGGTGAAGCAGGCTGAGAGGAGGGGAGGGAGCCGCGCGGGGGTTGGGCCGACGCCGCCGGGGGTCCGGGCGGACCCCCAGGCGATCACCGGGCGGCTCCCGGTCCTGCCCACAGAGCCCGCCCGACTCCAGGGCGCAGATGAGCCCCAGCCGTGTTCTCAGGTGGCCGATATCCCACCCACCTGGGATCAGAGGTCAGGCTCGGGTCAGCCCACTTCAGGGGGGCTGGAGGGTGTGACGGGGAGAATCCTGGGTCAGCCGGAATGGGGCTGGGGTCCTCACTGGGGAGCTGGGGTCTACTGCCCCGCGGCCCGGGGGGTTTTGCGTCACCCGCCCCCCTCCCGCCCCCACCGGGCAGCCGTGCGCATCTCCTGGAGGGCGTCCGTCCCCATTTCTGATGCGGCAGGTCTGGGGAAAAGCCCACGAATCTGCATTTCTAACAAGGTCCCAGGTGGGGGCTGCTGCAGGTGCGCGGGGCCCCTGGAAACCGTGGCTCCCAGAGCCCCATCAGCTCTCAGATGTGAAAAGTCTCGTGTAGAGGGGTCTCCCCAGGAAGGTCTGGGAGGCTGACCCACCCCGTGGGGTGGAAAACCCCTCCGATACCCTCTGCTGGCCTGGGTAGTTCCTGGGCCCGGCTGGCCAAGGGCACGGCCAACGTCAGGCTGTTCTAGGCCTGGCCGCTCAACGTGGGGGCCCCACACCAGTGGGCTGGGTGCCCCCGGACACTGTTGAGATTGCCACGTGCAGCTCTGCTGAGGGTCAGGTGCAGACGCCGCGAAACCGAGGCCCTGCCCCCCCCCAGTCTGCCTTAACTCAGGGCAGCCAGTGCCTGGGCGGGTCAAAAAAGCTCGGAGCGGTGGCTGGGAGTCGGGGTGGCCCCGCCGCTCAAGGCCATCCGGGCCGGCATCCTCTACCTGCTCCCGGGGCACAGCCCACGCTGCCCCAGCCGCTGCCCCGAGATCACCCTGCTGACACCGAGGGGGTCTCGCCCGGGGCCGGGGCTCCGCACCTGTGGGCCGTCTGTGCGTCACTGCGTCTCGTGTCTCCTCTCCCAGGGGTCCCGCGGGACCAGGACCCACAGATGCACGCGCGCGTCCGGGGACAGCCAGCCTCCGGGGACGGAGATCAACAACGCCGACGACGGCACTCACTGCCGTCCCGGTGCCCGGCACGGCACGGCCCCATCCCCACCCCCCCCCCCCTTCACAGAGCCGAGATGCCCGTGGCCCTCAGCGCCCGTGGGGCCGTGACAGCCCTCTGCCCCGGGGCCCCGGGCCCCGACACTGAGGAGGGCCCCTCCCCGCCGGGCCCCACGGGGCAGGGAGGCAATCGGTCAGCAGCAGCCGCCCCGGCCACGCGCACCTGCTGTCCACTCAGCTGCAGCCGCTGGCCTCCCTCCCGCCGGGCGCCCTGCCCCCTGCGCCCGCTGTCAGGGAGCTGACGGCCGCGCACACGTGTGCTGCAGCTGTGGGGGCCCGTCAACGCCGCCTGGCCGCGGGGCCGGCGGCCAGTCCCTGGTGACAACCAAAGAAGGCAAATGCGCCGGCCACCGTGGGCCCCGGGCCACCCTGCGGGGTGCAGACCCGGCCCCCCCCCCCCCCCCCCGGTCTGACATGTCACCCGGGCGGGGCCTGGGGGGGCGGGGTTCAGATGCCAGGCTGGGACACGGGGGACGTGCGGCCTGTTCCCACTCTCCAAAGCCCTTCCACGCCGGGGGCTTCATTTCGGCTTTGCCCACAGGAGAGGGCGGAGGGAACCCACCAGAGCCGCCCGCCTGCCCGCCCGCCCCTCACACGGCACCTGTTTATCACGAGCCGGGCCCTCAGGGGCTACCGTGGGTGCCAGGGGCCAGCACACCGGGTCGCGTGGAGTCTCCCCCACCTGTGAGCACCTGGCTCGTGGCCACACTCATCCCACGGACGTGCATCACGGAGGACACACGCGAGCGCCCACGGCTTGCTCTCTGCCCCGGAGCCCGGGGGGCGGGGGGCGGCTGCCGGGGCCCCGATTCACGGGCACAGAGACGTGCGGCGTCTGCCGAGGGCACACGGCGAGCGGGCTCAGTGTCACCACCACGCATCCTTCCAGAAGAGGCCGCAGGGGCGGGGGTGACAAGCACAGGGGCCTCGTGAGTCTCGCGAAGCTGGTTTGAGTCCCGGCTCTACTGCTCCCTGGCTGTGTGACCTGGGGCAAGCCCCTGCACCCCTCTGAGTCTCTCTACTCCTCTACAGGTGGGGTAGCGGTCCGCGCACACGAGCGCTCGATGAAATTCGGCAAGGGGCTGTGGAACAGCTGGTGAGCCAGGAGCCCGGTGTTCCTCTGAGGAAGGGCCCAGAACCGCGGCTTGTGTGACTTCCCACAGCCCTCAGCGGCTCTTCTCATCTCCACTTTCCGGTGGGGAAGCCAAGGCACAGAGAGGCCAGCTGACCTGCTCAGCTCACACGGCAGAGTAGCAGTCCGGGTATGCCCCGGGCAGCTCATCTACCCGCCTGCAACCCGCGGTCCCTCCCTCTTCTGACTGCCCGTCCACCACCCCACGGGGGCTCTCTTTGTGGCGGCTCCCACCTGGCACGCTGGGGGGTCGGGGACCCGGTGCGGGTCTGGAAGCGCACGAGTCGGCTCACGCCTGGGCGTCCCAGCGAGCGGAGGCACTGTGGCCCCCACCGCCAGCCTTGCCTCCCCCCCACCCCCCTTGAGAACATTCCCAGACCTCAGCCCGCACGCCGCAGGCCCATGGGAGACCCTGCGTCTTTCCCAGACAGCGTATCCAGTCCCTGGCTGAATGTCTCTAATCCGTCCGCAGAGGAAGCAGCTCTCCGAGGCCGGGCGGAGCCGGTGGGAAAGAACATGGAATGTGCCGGAACAAGCCACCCCATCCATCACTGTCCCTGTCCGGCTGTGGTTCCCAGCCCGCCCGGCCTGGCTGAGAACTGGCCACAACCCAGAGCTCCCAGCCCTGGGTTCTAGAACCTTCCTCTGCCTGCCTCAAGTCTGTATTGCTGCCAGAAGTAATAAGCCCCTGCTTTGATCATTTGGGTCTGATTTCTGCTGGTACGTCACCTGACCCTTACAAAGGTCATGAGAAAGTAGGAACGTGGGCAGGTAACCTGCCTCAGGGCCTTTGCACCGGCAGGGACCGGTATTGACAGGTAGGTAACAAAGCCATGGTGATAAAGTCCTGAGTGCACGCTGGGCCTTGACCTGGGCACTTCACACGAATCACCTCAGCTCACCCCACAATAAGCATATGAGGTGGGCAGGTGAGGAAACCCGGTATAGGGAGGGGAAGCTGGCCGCACACCCAGGCCGTCTGGCCCCAGAAACCAGTCTGTCCATGGAGTCCTGGGACGTGCCCCCTGTCAGGACCAGGCAGGCCCGGCTTCAGGGCCCTGCCATCCCGGGATGAGGCCGCAGCCCAGGCCCCTCCCCTGGAACTGATGCGCCGGCCGGAGGGGGGGCCACAAAGGTTCCGAGCCCCTCTCGAGTTCCCAGGATGAGAGAGAGGCCAGCCTCACAAGTAGCAGAGCAGAAGCCTTTGCAGGGCTCCGGAAGCTCGGTGCAGGCCCCCTCACCCCCTCTGCAGAGGGCAGAACCCGGGGGTGCGGCAAGGACTCTGGGCACGCTGCCCCCCAGCCTCAGTGTCCACATCTGTACGTAGGGGTGTGGGACGAGTGCTAAGAACGCGCCGCGATCTCGGTGGCTCTGGTGGTGCCGAGGCCACAGGGAAACCCACGTTTGCAACCGGTGCCAATTTCCCCTTCGGCCACTCAAGCCCCCCTCCAAGGTCGTCCGGTCAAGACCAGCCTCACGGTGTGCTCCACTTCCCGGTGAGGACCCGTCCTCACTGTCCCCGAAAGGTGAGGGCTCCACAGGGCAGGTGAGGGGCAGAGCCGGGGGCCGGACCTGTCCCTGAATTCCCAGCTTCTGCCCCTGGCCCGACAGCAGGCAATATTCTAAAACCCCAGCCAACGTAAACCCATACGCCTGCCTTTCTTGGGAACCTCAGGGCCGAGATGTGTTCCCCAAAACAGGTACAAAGTGGATGGGGGCAGCTGGGTGGCTCAGTCGGTTGAGCGACCGACTTCGGCTCAGGTCGTGATCTTGCAGTTTGTGAGTTCGAGCGCCGCGTCGGGCTCTGTGCTGACTGACAGCTCAGAGCCTGGAGCCTGCTTCCGATTCCGTGTCTCCCTCTCTCTCTGCCCCTCCCCCACTCATGCTCTGTCTCTCTCTGTCTCAGAAATAAACATAAAAAAAAATTAAAAAAAAAAACAAACAAAAAACCCCAAAAAAACCAAAGTGGCTTCCCTGCCCCTCAGCCAGCACGCCGAGAGGGCCCATGGGCTCCTTCGTGCCTGGCCCGGCCCTTCTCCACCCTCATCTCCCACACCTCCCCTCTCCGAGTCTACTCAAGTGCTCCTGCCTCAGGGCCTTTGCACGGGCTGTTCCCTCTGCCAGGGAGTCTTTCCCCCAGATACCTTCATGGTATCGTGAGCTCACCTCCCCTGCGTCTTTGCCCAAAGGCAACCTTCTCTCTCGGTGAGGCCGAGTGTCTAGAACCGCGCTGGGCACACAGTAGGCGCTCTGTACATACTTGAATTACCGCCAGGAGAATCCAGGGGGCAGCAGTTCGTGACGGCAGCCTCCGCGCCTCACCCGCTCCCTTTCAGCAGGTCTGAGTCCTGGCCCCCTGCGTGTCTGCCCCGCTGGAGGGTCTGGAGCCCAGCCTGCCCCGGGGAGAGCCCGGGGGTGCCTCGAGGGGAGCGCGCAGCACCCCGCGAGGGCTGGGCAGCTCCGAGGGAAGAGCAGGGGCCTGTCCCCTGCAGACCCTCCAGCCGCCCCTTTGGGCAGCCCCACCCCGGAGCGGGGTAGCTCTGCCTGTCAGAAGCCCCTGGTCTGTCCGTCCGGGCTGGGCCCGGGCTTGCGGAACCCCGAGTGCGGGTGGTGAGTGCGCCCTCCTCACACGCCTGCCCTTGAGGAGGACACCCCTATCGCCCACTTTCCAGTGGGGACACTGAGGCCCAGCATCACACAGCAAGAGAGGCGCCCCACAGGGACCCGCAGTGGCTCCCTACTTCCTTCCCTGTGGGGGTCAAGCTGCCGTGTGGCGTTCGGGGCCACACACGATCGCGCCCCAGCTGCCGCGTAGCCACGTCCCCACCGCCCTCAGCACCCGCAGCACTGCGCACCGGAAAGACGAGGGGACGGAAGGCGGGAGGCCAGGGCTCCGCCTGTCCCTCCTCTCTCGGACAGCGGCTCCACGTGGGGCCCAAAGCCCCCTTCTAATTACAAGCCCGACTCCACACCCACGGAGGAGACAAGAAGCCACACGTGCTCCCTGGAGGGCGGGACCCACGGGGGGTTCAAGGGTGCGTTCGCACGTGGACCCCAGTGAGGCCAGCGGGCGGGGGCCAGCCGCCAGGCACACGGTCTCCCCAGCGGCCCGCAGCCCTGTAAGGCCCAGAGCCGCGCCCCCGGTCTGTGCAGCCGCCCCCCCGAGGGCTCAGCACCTCCAAGGCCTCTGTGCCCACGGGGGGCGTGGGCATCCGCTGTGGCTCACTCGGTCCAGCGGGTTTCCTGGCCACGTGGGAAAGGGGCTCGGCCGGAGAGCTGTGAGAGGCAGGGCTGCAGGGTGGGGTGGGAAGGTCCCTGCAGGGAAGGCCGAGGGGCCCCCTCCGCGGAGACCATCATCCCCTCGGGGGCCGCGGGGCTCTGTGCAGGGCCTGGGCCCAGGAGGCGGCCAGCAGCTCACACAGGATGTGTGGTTCCCCGGGAAGCGGTGCAGACCGGGGCAAGAGATCTCTCGTGGAGGAGGGGGCACTGAGCCCCCAGACCTCTGCCGTCCTGCCCCTCAAGTGCCCCTCCTCCTTCACAGCCACCCCCTTGCAGTGGGGACCTTGCTCTCGGCCCTGGGGGTCTCTCCAAAGCCTCTCTGACTGGTGCGGGAGCAAGGGCTCCTCGGCTATGGGCGTGTGTGGGATAAACAGGAAAAATGAGGCGTGAATTCCTAGCAAGACACACATTTCAGAAGGGTCCGACCGGCGACAGATGGGAGCCACCAGGCTGAGGAAGAGACGAAGGGGCTTGGGGGGCGGGGGGGCTGCCTGCCTTCAGGGCGAACCCAGGACACTGGGTGACCCTCCATGCCCAGACGGGTGGGCTTGACCAGGAGGCTCCTGGGCCAAGGTCAGAGGGAAGGCTTGTCTTTGATCCCCAGAAAAGCCGCTCAGGATTTTTGGGGTCGGGGGGGTGCAGCCCTGATGAGTCCCAGGTGCTTCCCACATCTGCTTTCTCTTACAGCCTCTGCGGCCGGAGGAACAAGAAATAATATGAAAATACAGGCATTGGTATTTTCCCCTCCGCTGGTCGCAGCGGGCTTTCTGTGGCTTGGAGCCACGGCCATCCAGAGCCTCCACGTGGCCCTGGGGGTCGTTCCTCTGGCTGTGAGCTCTGCCGACACTGCCCTGCCCACGGCACGGTGCTGGGCCACCCTGGCCTGCCCGGCCTCAGGGACCCCGTGACCCCCTGGGCCTGTGTGGCCAGTGGCAGAGGTCACAGGTCACCACGGCAGCAAAGCCGGGCTGGGACTCAGGAGAGCGGGGCTCCCGTCCTGCTCTGCGAACAACTGTGAACTCAGGAAAACGGCACATCTCTGAGCCTCGGTTTACCCACTGGTACGTGGGGCCCGTAATTCCCGCTTCTGCGGTGGGGGTGGTTTTGGGCCAGAGCCCAGAGGGGCTTCGCAAACCAGGGTTCTGGTTGGCTTCCTCTGTCCCGTCTCTGTCCCCTGGCTGGACCGTCAGTGGCCTTTCTACTCTGGGCCTTGGTTTTCACCCCTGACGAGGAGGGCGGGGAGACCCCACCCCCAGGAGTCACAGAAGGGTGACCCACGGACAGAGTCCAGCACTCACGGACATGGCGATTTGCTAAAGGTGTGCACGCGTGGGGGGCCCTGCTGCGGGGTCCCGGGAGGAAGGGCTGGCCCCCACGTGCCGCACACCCCCACAACTTTGATTTTAAACTCGCTCCCTTTTGCCGGGAGCTGTTCGTGTTCCGGGCGCCGAAAACCCTCTGTTCCTCAACTCCTCCTGGGAACGCCATGAGGTGTTAGAGCCCCCAGGTACAGTGGGGAAACCGAGGCACAGAGTGGCGCTGTCACTTGCCCCGGGGTCACACAGCCACCACACGGCAGATCCCACGTGCGTCCGGCTCTGAGGCTGACGTCCCGAGCTGGTGCACGCAGAGCTCGTCCCTCCCTGTGAACGTGCGCACAGGGGTGACAGCGAGCCTGTGTCCAAGGGGGAGGGGTCCCCAGGGAAGGCCCCTCGCAGCCACAGAGGGGACCCTGGGCGGTGTCCGGGCCGCCGTAAGCAGGCGTCACGACATCCCATCGGCAGTGGAGGGAGCCGGTCGGCCTGGGTGGGAGGGTCCGTCTGTCACTGAGAGACACAAAACTGGACCAGATGCTACCCCACCTGAACGGCCTGCAGCCCCAGCCCAGGGGCCCCTCCAGGCCGGGCCCTCTCGCCGCTTCTGACCTGGGTACGTGGCCCCAGGCTCAGAGACCTCATGCCAGACACATGTGGCCTGTCTCCTCCCAGCACCTCTGGAAAAGCACGGCACGTTTACTCTCTACAGACCGACCTGGGCCCATCAGGAACCGGGAAGACGGGGCGGGACCGTCCAGTTCGTGTCCCAGGGCCCGATGGGGGGCAGGCAGACAGGACCCCGCCACGCCTCCCGCACTCTGGCCGCCCTTCCCCGCCACCTGCCTGTCCAGCACCCCTGTCCTGCTGCAGGCCTTTGCACCTGCTGGAGGGCTCCCCAGACCTTCACAAGGCTGTCTCCTCGTCAGTTGGCTCTGGCTCACATGTCCCTCCTCGGAGGAGAAGCCTTGCCCGGCCCCTAAGCCAGAACCGCCCCACCCTGCCCGTCCTGCCGCCTCACCCGACTTTATTCTCTTGGGGCCTCTTGTCTGCACCTGCGATCATCCCATGTCGGTTGTCGTGTCCGCTGCCCGTCTCCCCGCTGACCGCTAACCCCCAGACGGAGCCCAGACGGTGCCGGGCAGGCGGCCGGTCTGCGGCACACCCTCGACGGTCTGTGGACCGGCCCCGTGAGAGAACCGGCGCCCCCGCCCGCCCGCCCGCCCTCGCGCTGCCCTGGGCCCCACCCTCCTCACATTCGACAGCTCGGCTCCCTGCGGCGGGCAGAGCCTGGGCAGGCCTCGGCTGGGGGCGGCTCCGAGGCTGTACTTGGAGGCAGCACGGCAGTAACCCGCAAAGTGCCGAGGACCGGGGGCCGTCTGGAGCCAGCCCCGCAGCAGTAAGCTTAAGACCCCCCCCACCACCTGTGGGGTGGACGCATCACAAAAGGCCTCAGTCCTTCACCCTCCCTGACCCACGCCCCTTGCTGAGTGACTGCCACTCTTCCAAGTACTCGACACGGCCGGGAGGCCCCTGCTCTGCGTCCGGGCTGGCCCCGGGCCTGGCTCCAGACGTGGCGGAAGTGAGAAGCGACGTCAGCCGACTCTGAGTCGGGACACGGGGGCGTTTGCTGCGCTCGCTCTCTTGTTCAGTCAGCCTGCCGGAGGACGGGACTCTCGTGGGGCAGAGCTGGCCCGGCTGAGTCCCCGGTCATGCGAGGGCCCACCCGCAGTCTGCTGACCACAGACCCGAAAGCAAGCCCGGTGGGACCAAGAGTGCCCAGGGGACCTGCCTAACCTGCCCGCCCCAAGAACTAGGAGCCAGACCACAGTGGTTGTTTCAGCAGCTAAGTTTTGTGGTGGTTTGTTACACAGTAGAACCTGACTGATACACTGTGGTATTGAGAACCATTTGGGAGCCGGAAGGGACTTCGGGGGCCAGGATCCCATCACAGCGCGCGAGGGGAAGTTGACCCAGAGACTCCCGCCTCTCTGCTTCTCATTCCTCTTGCGGTGGCGTCTCAGTGTGGACGGCCACGTTCCCCTTAGGGAATGCGTTCTAGGGAAACCCTCGGGGACGCAGGCAGAGAGTTATCTCTGAGGATGTTTATCACTGCGTTGTTTAGGAGCGTGACAAGAGGGGACAAACGAGGTGGCCCCAGCAGAGGGCCGTGAAGGAACTTCTCTGGTCGGTGCAGCATTACAGGACCTCAAACATCCCGCCGTGGGTGCCCTGGCTTTGGAAATTGCTCTTCAGTATCGACCAGCCCGAACCACCACACCACAGAACCCGCACAAGCACGGGCACGGCGGCTTCGGCGGCAAGCGCCCTCCAGCCACTTGGCCAAGACGCCCAGGCTGGAAGCCATCCAAATGCTCATCAGGTTCGGGGGCAAATGGGCCGTGGGAGGCCCGTCGGGGGAAGAGCGCCGAGCGGGGAGAGCAGACGCGGCAGCCCGTGAGACCGCCTCTCACCCACGTGCGGCCGCGTGAACGACGCCAGGCCCCAGACAGCTCGCGCCGGGCAGCTCCATTCACGTCACGTGGCGCCAGCCCCGTCGTGGGAGTCGGGAGCCGGTCCCGATGCCGCGGCGACTGGGGCAGGTGACGCTGGCGACCGGGCACACCCGGAGGGCGCGAGCCGCCGGCTCCCGTGTGGGGGACGGAAGCCTCGCGGGCGAGCGGAAAGGACGCCACGGAATACCGTCGAATCGCGAGGGAAGGCGACCCGCGCGTCCAAACCAGGAGGGGAGAAGCGCACGACGTTCTGCCTCGTGAACAAGTGCACGCGCGGAGGAGGCACGAGGAGGCGGCCGTGGCTCCCGGGGGGACAGCGGTTCAGAGTCTGGGTTGGGGCCGGGCCGCCGACGCCCCCGAACAAGCGGGGAGGGCACGGCCTCCTGGGCACGCGTCCCCGCCTTCTGCGGCCTCCTGGCGCCGAGCGAGCGCGAGGTTGGAGGGCAGGGGGGGCCGAGGGCTCCGAGCTGCCGTGCTCCCCAGAGGGGGCCGCAAACGCGACCCAGATGCCGGCCCGCGGGCCCTGCGGCTGGCGCGTGAAGGGAGCGCATTCCTCGCCCAGCTGCCGGGGCTGCGCGGCCAAGAGCGAGCGGCTCCCTCAGAGCCGCGGGGGAGGCGCCCTGCCATCTGGCCGCCTGCTGGGGGGAGGGGCAGCGGGAGGAAGGGGTGCCCCCCCTGCCCGGCACTGGTCCGGGAGCTCCGGGAGCCCCCTCCCAGGCCTCCCACGCACGTCGGCCACCGAGGGGACGGGGCCCATCTGCACACGGGCACACTCACCTGAGTGTGACTGGGCTGGGACAACGGGTGTGCTGTCACGACTGGCCGGGTGGATGAGTAGAGAGAGAGAGGAGGGAGTATCAGGTGGACGGGCAGGTGGACGGACGGACAAGGGAACGGATGAGGGGACAGGTGGACGGGTGCAAAGGCGGGCGGACAGACAGGCGGACACACAGATCTGTGCAGTAGTGGGACAAGCCCAGTCCTGGGGTTGGGCGGGTGGAGTTTAGCTCGGGGCCTCTCGTCTCGAGTGGCCCTTCCAAGGCCCTTCGCTCTTCCGAGCCTCGACTTCCTCGTCTGCACACTGGGGGGATGCTGTTCTGACGATCAAGCAAGCACCCGTTACGTGAGCACCCCACGAGGACTTCTTGACTCACACCTGGCTAGGACAGAACGGGGAGAGGGCCAGGGACCCCAGGAGGGCCCTCCCCTGGGTGGGGGAGAGTCAGCGAGGCCTCCCGGGTGAAGGACACGTACACTGAGATCTGAACAGCAGGGTCCAGCCGCTGGTCGTCCCCCGGGAGGGGCTGAGACAGAGCGCCGGGCGGGGGGGTGGGGGCGGCACAGGCAGACTCTGTGGGGTCCCTGCGTGCCCGTTTCCTACGGGAGGGGTGAGACCCCAAGAAAGGATGTCAACCCCCCCTGGAGTTTTTTAAAGGCGACCGAATATATATTCAGAGAATCTCTAAAAGGAAACAGAAACTGCCCTCGGGGAGAAGGGGGGCAAGATTTCCTTCTCTCTTTCTTCCGGACTAGTCACCGCCCCTTTAAACCTTGCCCTTGATTTGTTTTTAAACTGCCCGCTAGCCACCAGCACTGCCCCTCCGGCCACAAAGGGGATAACGGAGTGACAGGTAGTTAGGAGCCGTCACCCAAGTGAATAAACGGATCTCGGTCCCAGATCACTTAGCTAGGAAAAGGACTTGAAGTCCAGGGAGGTCCTCCGCCCTGGGGTGTAAGTTAGCCAGGCTGCCCTCTGACGGGGCCGATCGAGTGGGGAGGGGCACAGACGGCCGCGGGCACACCCTGGGCTGGGGTGTTCAGTGTCAGGGAAGCTTCCAGGAGCGGCGATGAGCGGCTGGAGCCTGGCGGCCGTGGGGTTCGCACACCCGGAGAAAGGAGGCACGCACGGTGACCGAAGTCACCACGCACCACACCGCGCGGGCATCCACGGCGGGCAGCGGCGGGGGGCGCGACAGAAGGTCCAGCCAGTCTGTGGAGGGTCTGGAAAACCCGGCCAAGTGCTTAGGATTCTCCTCTGCTGGCAATGGGGCGCCACGGAAGGCTTAACTCATCCCCAAAGTGTTTTCATTGTTTAAGAAATGTGCAAATTGGCTGCGTATCACCTTGATATCTCCAGAGGAAAGCTTCCAGAATTTAAAATAACAGCGCCGCCCGAATGAGTGCTAAATGACAATTAGACCCTGGCGCTGTGTCCTGCACGGGTGTCCAACCGAGGGCCCTTCCCCGAGTGCCAGGCGATTCTCCCGCCAGCCCCCAGCCACAGAACGGCCACCCTCGTGTGTGCGTGACCCGTGTGGACCTGTTCACCTGTCACGTGCACGCAAGAGACACGAATGCAGACGAGAGTGTGGCACCCAGGACGCGGCGACCTCTCTGAGCCTCACGGTCTCCCCCGAGGGGTGCAGACACAGCCCCTGGTGACAGCCCCTGAGGGACCCCGGGAGACACCGTGCAAACAGACCCTCAAACAGGAGCGGGGGCAGGGAGGCGCTGGAGACACCCGCCCAGGGGGAGGCTGGGGCACGAGGAGGCAGCTGGGCTGACTGTCCCCAGGCTGGCGCTGATGTTCCCTCTCTACTGTGACGAGGAGGAACCGTCAGCAGGTGCGCCTGAGCTGTGGCGAGAGTCGGCCCCTCACAGCCGTCATGCCCGATGCAGGGAGCCTCTATGGGCCCGGGACCCGGGAAGGGCCAGACCCGTGGCTCCCGGCCCCTCCCAGGGGCACACGCATCCCCGGGGTCTCCCGCCGCGGACATCCCAGGGCGGTCCTCCTGCCTCTGCCTCCGTGGGGTTTGGGTTGCTGGCAGATTCAGGCCTCCTCTGGCAGAGCACTTGGTAAAGGCAGGAGGCCAGCCCGACACGTCACCGCGCACAGCTCACAGCACCCGGGAGGCCCTCACTTCCCAGTTGTTCGGAGAGGTTCAGGTCCTGGCCCCAGGTCACACAGCATTGAAGAAGGGCCTGTGGTCCCCGCTCACCTCCTCAGACATCCACGGCTGTGGTTCATTTTATGATTTAACCGCCGCAACGCAGGAGGGGCCTGGAGGCTGGGTGGTCTCACAGCACCTCCAGGAGGGAGGGAACTGAGCCCGCCTCATGGTGGCTACTGACCACATTCTGCAGGGCCGTCTCCCTGGTGGATTCTGGAACATTCCGTCTTCGTGCCCCAGGAGCCATCAAAATGTCCCGGAAACTCTAGCCGTACGTCACCCAGAAGGCACAGCCCAGACTCTGCCAGGGCAGGTGCTGCCATGAGCCTCAAGGGGATCGCTCTCCCCAGCTTTCAGTGCCAAGAATTTCTGCGCGTTCGCTGCGCATCCCCGGCCGAGGTCTGGTCACAGGCCCTGGTCACAGGCCCTGCTACTTACCCTACTTCCAGAGAAGTCGGCAACGTGCCCGCGGTGACGGGCCGCCACGGGCAGGGAGGAGAACCCCGCTCCGGCAATGCTCCACCGGCAAAGACACGGGGACGGGGGAACGGGGTCCCCAGCCCTCCGCCCGCCACCCCAAGTGGCCTCTGTGGACGATTCTTGTGGATGCTTCCGGATGTTTCCGTGCGGATACACCCTGTGCGTGCTCACCCTTTAAGAAAAGGCAAACTCCGGCAAGACTCCGCCCGGGGCGTTTCTCCGCTGGGCTCGTGCGCGTCCGAGGACGCGGGGTCTCCTTGCCCGGTGCCCGGACGCGGGCGTGATTAGCTCTTCCTTGGAGAGTTAACGGGATCAGAGCGAAACCAGCACCGCCGCCAGGCATACAGTAAGTGCCAACTTGGGCCAGCCTACACCTGGGAACTTCCGGAACGCTCGTTGCCTCCGCGGGGCTCCTGGGCTCTCCCTGCGCACTGGCTCACCCGGCCTGCCTGCAGCCCCGGGGGGGGGGGGGGGGACGAGGACAGGGCAGGACGGGGCAGGTCGGGCCGGGGCCGCTGTTCGCTGGCGCACGCGGGTCCTTCATCGCCGAGAGCTCCTGTGACTGCCGCGGAAGGTTCTAGGGCCGTGCATCAGGGGCACCATGAGCAAGGCGGCCGCGTGACGAGGAACCTAATCTGTACTTTCGCTCCATTCGACTCCACGTGGTGCAGTGTCCGTGCAAGACGCACGGCCCCAGCACGTACCCCGCCCCCCCCCCCCCCAGGCGCCAGACTTCAGGTGGAAAGGGTGCTCCTCCCCTCCCGCCAGAGGGGCGCCCACCTGCCTGCCCGCCTTCTGCCCAAACAGGGTCCCCTGCTCCCCAGAGCCATCTAGGGAGGCGCCACCGAGAGCCGGTGTCCCCACGACCTGGGAACAACACCTCCTTTCTCTGAATTGAAAGAAAACAGCGTCCTCTGGAAGCAGACCTTTTAAACAGATGTTTCCTCTCGGGCCCCCCCCCCTCCCCAGGCCTCCCTCGAGGTGGGGCCTGCTCGCTCTCACACCCAGGCACCGGGGAGACCGTCGGATTTCAGTTCTTTTTAGGAAAGGGGAGGAAAATATTTTTAAAAATGTGTTTTACAAGCCTGGCTTTGCCATTGTTTATGTAAACAGGTAAATTGTTTCCTGCCTCAATTAAAAACATCTGCCACATAAATGAATACCAATTAACTCATCCTGTTTTTAATTACTCTGTTAATTACACGCAGGCAGCAGAAAGGACGGCTGGGAGTAGGAAAGCGAGTGCGGTCCCTCCCCCAGCTTGGCAAGGATCTGGAATGTGTCTGGCTCCTGGTGGAGGAGGGTGGCAGGGAGGTGGTGGCAAAGCGCCAGCCGGGATTCCCCCGATCTGGGGCTGTCGCGCGGGCACCTCTTCCCGGGGCCCCTGGCTCCCCGCGAGGAAGGCGGAGGCCCTCCTGTCCCTCAGGCACTGAAGACGGAGGACGGGCCTTCAGGGCGCCCTTTTGCCGGGGGAGTGGGGCCTGGATCTCGCCCAGGACGGCCCGTCTGCAGGGGATCGGGGACCCCCTAAGAGCGGGTGCCGCTGGCAAATAATAGCGGGGGCGGCGGCTGCTTACGGACACCTTGCCGAATGCCTGCCTTGCCCGAGCCTGGAGCCCTCAGGGCCGCCTCCGGGGAGCACCCCCGCCCCTGCCAGCATTTCCTACCAGCCTGACCCTCCTCCTCAGCCTCCACGGCGGGCCGTAACCCCCCGGCCCGGCCCGCCCGCCTCACCGTCCGGCCCAGGGCACGCGGAGGCTCGTGGGAGGCGGGCACAGCCCATCCAAGGTCCCGTGGCCCGCGCCTGCCGGAGCAGGGTTTACACCAGGACTGCAGTTCCAGGGCCTGTGGCGAGTAGCGTGGTCTACACCACAGCGGCCACGCTCGGGCTCTCTGCTTCCTGGGGCACCTCAGGGTCCTCGCTCTACCCGCAACGGCACGTCCCGCCTCCCACGGATGCGAGCGGCTGTCGGACCCGTTCCCATCTCTTCCCCAGGTTTGCCGGTTTACAGATGCTGAGATGGCCAGGTCCTGTCCGGGCTGAGGGGCCGACAGCTCTGCACCCACGTGCCAAGTCCAGGCAAGAAGTGGGCACAGGGCCGCTCGTGAGAAGGAGGTATGCTGTTGGCTCAGGCGGACCCAAAGGGAAGGGAGGGCCGCGGTCCATCGGCCACGTCTGCCCTGGGCATCAGCGTGGCTCGAGCGGGTATGCTGTCCGTGTATTGGCACATGAGGGTCCAGCCCCCCCCTCACTCCACCAGTGAGAAACCCGATGTCCCCAGTGTTCTAGAACATTCTGCCTATCCTACTATGCGTGGGTGTCTGTTTAGGGGGCTGCCTGCGCCGCGGGGACGTCTCAGAGCGGTGAGTCGGCGATACACAAGAGGCCAGAGTCTACCCCATGCCATCCCTGGGGGCAGATCCCTTCCAAAGCTGGGTCCCGGTGCAGCCCTCAGGACCGGTGACCGGCCCCTGCTGGAATCCAGTCCCAGCCTCGGAGGGAGGACAGGCAAACAGCCGATGCCACGTGGCTGACAAGACATTAACTGGTCCAATCCTTCCAACAGCCTGTTAGGTCGTTCCGTCATTTAATAATCATAGTGAAAACCTAAAACGTGTCACTCCTCCCATCGTGTAGATGGGACAGCAGAGGCACAGAGAGGTTCAGTAACCGCCCAAAACACACAGCTAAGCAGGCCAGAGTGGGGGTTACGACCCAGTCCGTGCAGCTCCACACAGGCCCCTGCCTGAGCTCACACAGCTGCCCGGGCCCAGCCTGGTCCTACCGATACCCCAAGCCTCCCCGGTTTGGCAAGCAGGGAGGGGAACCCTCGCAGGGTGCCCCAGTCAAGCAGAAGCTGGGGAGGGGTTGGGTACAACCCTCGGGTCTGAAGTCCACCGTGTGCCCACCTCCCGGCCACGGGCCGTGGGCATGGCCCCAACATTTCCCCTCGGAGATGGAGGGGCGCTCGCCTCTGCTTTGAAGCGTGGGCGTGCAGACTCGGCCCTTCCACAGGTCTCTCTGCCGACGGCTCCCTGCCTGCCTCCTCTTCCAGGCAGGTCACCAGGCTGACCTGTGTGTTGGCTGGCGGTCTCCTGAGCCACTGGGGGCCAAGGCCCCATTTCTCAGGACCCACCCTGCACACTGTCCGGGAGACTTGCACACCCAGACCTTGCCCTGGGGTGGAGGTCTCCAGACCTTCTGGAACGTACATTTCCTTTCCACACCCAGCAGCCATCATGAGGTCTGGGCTGTTTCCCTGGGGCCTTCTAACTGACTTGAGCAATAAATTGCATCTAATAGCAGTGAAGTCATTTGGGGGCAGGGACTCCCCACAGCACGTGGGGCAGCACTGGGCCCACGGAAGCAGCAGAGGGTCCTGACACGGGGAGGCCGGCTTGCCAACCCTGAGCCTGTCTCCGCCCCCATTGGCTCTCCCAGGGGCAACGGGAAGCAGAGTGTCCCCAAGGCCTGTCCTTCCAGGCTGGGAGACCCCTGGCCAGCCGCCCTGGGTGGTCCGGACGTGGGGGCCTCGCCCACTTGGGGGGAGGAGCCCCACCTCCACCAGGGGGTGCGGACCGAGGGGCGCAGAGTGCAGGAGGGGCTCCCCCACCCGCAGGAAGCATTTCCGCCCCATCTGAGTCCCACGGGGAACTCGGGCGGCGGGTGTGGACCTGGGAGAAGGCTGACGCCGGGGGTCAGTGAGCACTCACCGTGCCCGCCCCGGGCTCCGCGTCCACACCCGGCACCAGCCCCCGGGGCGGGACTGCTGGGCCTTTCCCAGGACACAGAGAGGGCAGGAGCCTGGACCCTGGGCACCGCACGGCTCCCATCCCTGCTGGCCCCTGGCGCCCCCCCCCCCCCCGCCCCCGGCCTTGGGAAGGCGCCAGGCGGGCAGATGGGCCCCGTGCTGGCGCAGCCGCGGTGGCAGCTGTGCTGGGGGAGGGGAGAGCCAAGCCGGGCCCTGCCGCCTCCCGGCCTCCCGCGTAAGCGGGAACCTTCTGGATGTTTTGACTCATTCCACCAAATAGTCTCACAGAACCTCGAGGGGATCTGGGGTAGGTTCCTGCTGAGTCAAACAGCCCTGCGGGGATTTTCTGAGGCCTCTGCGGCTGGTGGAGGCCTGGTCTCCCATTGGACGGTAGGGAAACCCCAGGCTTGGGGAGGCTGGGGACAGGCCCTGGCTCCCATCTGCGTCCTCCCCCCACCCCCCGCCCTGACACACACGGGGAGTCCAGCATCCTTCTGGGGGCTCCAGACCTGCCGCCTCGTCTCCTGGGTGCCCTCGGGCTGGGCCCCACGTCACACTGCCCCCACCCTGCGTAGTGTGACAGTGTTCACGGGGACTTATTTTGAAGAGACAAGCCGAGAAGGGCGGGGTAGAAAGACAAGGGTCCCGGCCTCGAAAAGGCCCCCCACCTGCCCCACCCTCCCCGGCAGGGCGGCTCCTCAGGAGGAGGGTCCTGGCGCACGGTAGGTGCACCCTGAACGTCTGTTGGACCCACCGTCCCCTTCTGTGAGATGGGAGTGAGCCCGCCATTCTGGCAGGCCGCCGGGACGACCACCCGCTAAGGCACACCTGACACGGGAGGCGGCACCCCAAGCTTCTGGAAGCCACGGCCAGCGGGCGTGCCCAGCACGCGTCCAGTGGGCGTGTGCTCAATTTTTGCTGAGCAAAGTCGGCCCATCTCGACAGGACAGACACCGTAAGGTCCCACTTACACGAGGCCCCTAGAGAGTCAGATCCACAGGGACGGTAACAGATGGGGTCCTGGGGCGGGGGGGAAGGGGTGTTTCATGGGGACGGAGCTCCAATTGGGAAGATGAGAAAGTTCTGGAAGCGGATGGTGTGATGGCCGCACAGCATGAAGGTACGCAATGCCCCTGAACTGGACGCTGATACATAGTTAAGACGGTCAATTTTATGCCCTGTGTATTTTGCCACACTTAAAAAACCTAGTGGGGAGACTGAGGCGGGCAGGATGCGACTCCCCACTTCCTCCTCCCAGCCGCCCGCCCACACTGCTAACGGCACAGGGTCAGGTCACGAGCGCAGCGTGAGGCACTCGTGTGTGTGACAGGAGCCGGGTCGACCTTCCCCCCTCGGTGGCCACGGCCTGCCCTCCCGGCAGTGCCAGTGTGGAAGGACACGGCCCCCCTCTTCCTAGGCTCTGTGCCCTCGTTGACCCCAACTCTGGCTCCCCTCGGGCCGCAGGTATCGGGAGTGGGGAGGGTGACACGGGGGCCTCTGTGTCCCCTACGCTCCACGTACGCGGGCAGGCGCAAGGGGGCCGGGAGGGACCCTAAGGAAAGGTCTTCCCAAATGACCTCGTGAACCAGGAGGTCTAATTGGGCTGGAGGCCTTGTGCCGTGAGGATTACCGGGCAGGGGAGGGGTCCAGCTAGCGCCTTCAGGGGTCTCAGACCCTTTGAGAATCAGATAAAAAGCCCTGCGAATACCTGTTAGTGCAAGTCAGATCCAGGACTCCACAGCCACCGCCTGACCTGTGCCCTCAACCTCAAAGCCCCCCGACACCGAACAAGCTGTGACCTTGACTTACAGGAGCGTGCCTACGCTGACCAGACCGTGCCAGGTGCTGTGCTGGGTCCCTTGACCGGGTGTTTAACTGCCATGACCGCTGGCATGTTCACAAGGAGCTTTTACGTGGATAGAGAAGAGCCTGAGAGACCAGGCCACACGGTGTGCGGAGTGAGGACCAGCGTGTGGGCAGTGTGGTGACAGGTGTCCTGGGACAGTCCCTGTAGATGGTAGCGACAGGCATCCTGGGACAGTCCATACAGATGTGCGGTAACAGGTGTCCTGGGACGGTCTGTTAGATGTGTAGTGACAGGTGTCCTGGGACAGTCCTTGTAGATGGTTGTGACGGGTGTCCTGGCACAATCCCTGTAGATGTACAGTGACAGGTGTCTTGGGACAGTCTGTTAGATGTGTAGTGACAGGCATCCTGGGACAGTCCCTATGGATGTGCAGTGACAGGCATCCTGGGACAGTCTATTAGATGTGCAGTGACAGGTGTCCTGAGACAGTCCCTGTAGATGGTAGTAACAGGTGTCTTGGGACAGTCCCTGTAGATGCGTAGTGACAGGCATCCTGGGAGAGTCCCTATAGATATGTAGTGACAGGTGTCCTGGGACAGCCCATGTAGATGGCAGTGACAGGTGTCTTGGGATAGTCCATTAGATGTGTAGTGACAAGTGTTCTGGGACAGTCTATTAGATGTGCAGTGACAGGTGTCCTGGGATAGTCCCTGTAGATGGTAGTGACAGGCATCCTGGGACAGTCCCTATAGATGGTGGTGACAGGTGTCTTGGGACAGTCCATTAGATGTGCAGTGACAGGAATCCTGGGACAATCTCTGTAGATGGTAGTGACAGGAGTCCTGGGATAGGCCGTTAGATGTGCAGTGACAGGCATCCTGGGACA
>NW_026057589.1:24944292-24951940 GCF_023721935.1 Panthera uncia
TTCTGGGACAGTCTATTAGATATGCAGTGACAGGTGTCCTGGGATAGTCCCTGTAGATGGTAGTGACAGGTGTCTTGGGACGGTCCATTACATGTGCAGTGACAGGAATCCTGGGACAATCTCTGTAGATGGTAGTCACAGGCATCCTGGGACAGTCCCTGTAGATGGTAGTGACAGGTGTCTTGGGACAGTCCCTGTAGATGTGTAGTGACAGGTGTCCTGGGACAGCTCGTTAGATGTGCAGTGACAGGCATCCTGGGACAGTCCCTGTAGATGGTAGTGACAGGAGTCCTGGGACAGTCCATTAGATGTATAATGACAGGTGTCGTGGGAAAGTCTCCATAGACGGTAGTGATGGATGTCCTGGGACAGTCTGTGTAAATATGTAGTGACAGGGTCCTGGGTCACTCCATAAGACGTAGACAGTGACAGATATCCTGAAATAGTCCACGCTAGGGATGTAGGGACAAGCGTCCCGGGACAGACATGTAGTTGTATAGTGACGGGCATTTTGGAGAAGGTCCATGTATGTGTAGTGACAGGCATTCAGGGTCACTCTGTTAGACGTGTAGTGACAGGTGTCCTGGAGATAAAGTCCCATCTCCGGGTCCTCTGTTAGTCCTTTCAATGGACACTGGCTTAGGTCTCTGGCTTGTGGGGCCCTGGGTGGAGCCGGTCTGTTCTCACACCTGCATCTGGTGACACTTTACACAGCCGTGACTCTCCCCACTTCTGGACACAGAGGCCGGCCCCTGGGCTCCCCACGAGTGCCCCGGAGAAGCGGCCCTCTGGACAGCCAGCTCAAAGGTCACACTTCCTTCTGGCCCGGTAGTCACACCCTCACACACGCTTTTGTGCACAGTCCTCACGTGCACACTCACACGCACGAGGACTCCCTGGGCAGGGGGACGGTCCGGTCCCGGTCCCGGGAGTGAGCTGCTCTCCCGGCTGGACACCACCCACCCGCACGGGGACCTCCCCCCGCCTCCCCTTCCTCATCTGGCAAAGCGAAGGTGGTTGGGAAATGCGCCTGTTTGGGCTTGACTCTTCCACCAACACACCAGCTGCTGGTCAGAAGTGGCCTCTGGGCTGAGGCTGGTCGCTCCAGGCCAGGTGTGTGGGGCGAGGGGCAGCCGGTGTGGCCTCTCCTGGACGCGTACACCATCTGGAGACTGACCAGGACTTGGGGTCACCCCGGATGCCTCCCTTAGCAGTCTGACCCTGATCCCCCCACTCAGTGACCTGTGTCTGTCCTCCTCACGGCCTCTGTCTCCCCATGTTCTTCCCTGGGCGGCCTTCTCAAAATGCTGATCTGACCAGCCCCGGCCCCGTCCAGCCAGGCTCAGGGGGCTTCCGTGGGCCTCTGTGACTCCAGGGACAAAAGCCAGAGCGCCCTCTGCGTCCACTGTGCCCCACGGCGCTGCCGTCTGGCTCCACCACTCGGCCGCCGTCTCTGCTGCCTGCCCTTGCGCGAGGCTGTCCCCAACCTCACACCGCGCAGCCCCACCCCAGGGCTCATCTGTGTGGTTTGGGAATCCCTGCGCCCCGGGCCCTGTCCTGCCCAACGCAGCGCCATGAGCCGCCCGAGCCGGCTGGGCAGAAGTGAAACACCTCGCCCGTAAGACGCGTACACAACTTCAAAGTCTCTAAAAAAAAAAAAAAAAAAAAAAAAGAAAGCTCTCAGCGATTCAAAACAGCAGTTGCAGAGCGAAAACACAACATTTTGGAGACATTGGCTTAAACAACATGTGTCGCTAGAGGTGCTGGCGGTCACGCGGCCACGATCTAAACTCTCACACGTGGCCGCCCTCTGCCTCGGCCACGGGTGCCCTGCTCGCGGGCGCCGGGCACACTTCCGGGCACGCGGGGCTGGTGTGAGCCGGGGCGCCCTGGAAGGAGCTGTCCTCCAGAACGCCTCCTGTAGCACGCGGCCTGGGGCCCCAGGGGCGCCCAGGAAGTGGACCCTCTGGCTCAGATCGCGGGAGCAGGCAAATGAGACCCTAAACCTCCGCGAGGCACCCAGACGGGCCATGTCTTGGCGATAGGGACTCCCTGAGCCCAGTTGGGCGGCGGGCCCGCAGAGAGGGTCTCAGCCAGACCTCCCCACCCCCGCCCCGAGCCGCCACAAGAGGGCGCACTTCCCGTACAAAAGGCGAGGAGCCTGAGGCCACCGCAGGGCCAGGAGGTGTGTGACACAGGGCCTCGCAGGCTCCGGCGGGGCGTGACCGGTCACACCAGACGGCCGCCCCTGGGCGACGGCCCCCCTGCTCCCTGCCTGCGGACCAGAGCCTGCCGGGGCCCCTGCGAGGTGTAAGGGGCACAACCCAGCCGGTTGCTTCCACCCGGGGCTCGGAAGGACACGTTCTCCCAGACAGCAGAAGGGCCACCTGCCGACCTGCGGCCTCACCGGCCCGGGACGCAGCCAAACCCTGCCCTGGGGTGGCCAGCGCCCGTTCCGGCTGCTCAGATGCAGGGGCATGACGGGAAAGGGCTGTGGAGGGCGGCAGGGGCGGCCAGGGGAAGTGGGGGCCGCGGAGCCCGGAGGCCTGGCGAAGGACTCCTCGCCTCCGGCTGTCTGGGGGGCCTGGTGTGGCAGAAACACAGGGGCTCCAGGGGCAGGTGACCTGGGTTCCTGAGCTGCAATCCCACCTCCGCCACCAAGGCCCAGCTCCAGTGTCCCCGCCACGAAGCAGGCACGGGGCCTCGGCTGTGCTGCAGGACACAGATGCAGGGCGGGTGAGCCCCTGCACAGGGCGGGCTGGGCAGGAGGGACACCAGGGTCCTCCCTCCGCAGGGCCACCCGATTCCCACAGTCGCCAGAGGGCACCAGGATGGCACTGGGTACTCCCCAGAGGCGGGGACGGACGCGACAGCCACGTCCACAAGCAGCGATCAGCAAGGACAGCCCACGTGCCAGATACACCTCAGCACAATCGGAAGGGGGAGGAGCCCGCGTGACTGCATTTTGCATGTGAAACTGGAGACACAGAGAGGGTGAGACGTCTGGTGTCGTCACACAGCCACTGGGAGGGGAGCGGTGGGACTCAGAGAAGTCAGCCTGCTGCCCGTCCCTCCCCGCTGCCTCAGCAGATGGGGCAGGGCCTCCGCGAGCTGGATGGGGGCCTAAGGCCTCCTCTGCTCCTGAAAACGGCCGCTTGCTGCTGCTGGGGAGAAGGGCCCACGACAGCTGGAGGACTTTCCTTCCCAGGCTTGGCTTCGCCCAGGCTTTCCCGGCTGCTCCCGGGTCAGGAGTGACCAGCAGGGACTTCCCCGCGGGTCCCGTTCAGGGCCTCGGGCTCACAAAGAGCCCCCCTCGCCGCCCCCACCCCCACGTCTCCTGCCCTGCCCCTGCCGAAGGCTTTCCTCTGTCCCAGCAAACAGATGACGACCCGAACCTCCTCCTGCCACACCCAGCAGGCTCCCAGCCTCAAGGGCATCCCAGACTCCCGGCCTCGGACGGCCACCCCGCGAGCGAACTGTGATGGGGGGTGGGGGGGGACGCGGCGGCTGAGAACGTGCGGGTCAACGGCAGAGCCAGGAGAGGCGTCTTCCTTATTACGGCCAAACCAAATGCAGATCTTTGTTTTCCTTCCCAGTGACATCTGGCTCCCCGTGAGGCCCCAGGAATTACAAAAAGCAGAAGTCTTAACTTCTGTTTTATTGCTGCAGGAAACTGCTGCAGACAGCGCGGGGTGGGAAGCGTCTTCGCGGCCCGTCGCAGGCGGAGGCTCAGCCGTTTGCGCCCGGGGCCCCGGGGCCCGGGTCGGGCTGGGCGCTCAGAAGCGGGAACGAGGAACCAGTTATTTGTCACTTTTACATCATGAGTCTCCACCCCGCGGGCCAGGCCTCTGCCTGGGTCTTTCCACTGAGACTACGAAGGCCGTTTCCAGTCCAGGAACTTGTCTCCAGACGGCCCAGCCCCCGCTTGCAGCCGTGCTCTTGGCTAACGGCGGCCCTCGGAGGCGCTTGGGGGCCGGGTCGCCTCCTGCAGCCCCGCCGCCCTCTCCCAGCCCCGCATCCCAGCCCCAGAACCTCGGAGGTAATGAGAAGTGTGGGGTCAAGATCCCGGGTCAAGATCTGGAGGTGCGGTTCGCCGGCTCGAACGGGACAAAGGACAGCCCGGCAGCCGGTTCCTTGGAGCACTGTGCTCGCCCGGTGTGGCTGCGATCCCAGAGACCCACTGCCCCAAAAAGGAGCCTCAGGCCCATGAGCCCCGGCCCTCCAGGGTGCACCCCAGATGGACATCCGCCAGTCATGAGTTTCCAGCCTCCTCCTGCCCCCCACCCCCGGACACGTCAGAATCTGTGGGGACTCTGAGTAAGCCACACACCCGTGGTCTCCCACCCCTGTCCCCCCGGGAGGCCACACTGTGCGTAGACAGTGACAGGGCCTGACGCGACACGCGGGACTGTGCAAAAGCTCGGGGGGCCTGTCCACCCTCCGGCTACAGGAGCAGCACCGGGCACCTGCCTGCCTCCGGCGAACCTCTCTGGGCCTCGGGGTCCCCGCCTGGAAAATGGGACAGCAGTCACCTTCAGGGTTGTTGGGACATTACATGAGAGGAAGCCCAGCCCAGCACAGCCTGCGTGCCCGACGCGTGAGCTCTGGTCATTACCCTTCTGTCCCTGTGGGCACGACACGACCCACATAGCGTGTGAGCTGTGCGTGGTAAACACTTTCTGGGGCCAGTTCTACGCAGTCGTGTGCGATCAGGGCAGGGCCACCCTCTTGACACTCACAGCTCACAGGGGCCAGAACCCTCCGCCCCCAGGCCTGAGAGGTGACACTAGTTACACAACAATGCTGTGTTTGCGCACCCTCCTACAGTAGCGGACAAGGTCCTATCCTCCCACAGGGTGGGGGAGGACGAGGGCGCCCGCCTTGGCCTCCACGACCCAGACCCGGCAGAGGTGCTCTCCCCCTGCCCTAGGGAGTCTCTGACTTCAGGAGGTGCCACCCCTCACATCAGTCACAGCCGTGCCCCAGGTGCCTGAGGCCGTGTCAGGTGGGGGTCTGACTTCTGGGGCACCGACCGCTCCCTGCAGGTGTGTGTGGGGGTGCGGGCAGTCAGGCCAGGGACGGGGAGCACGGGCACGGGGAGGCCGGCTCACGGGGTGGGGGGGGCAGCGCTGGGGAGCCTCTGGCCGCTGGGGACTCCCTGTGGGGAGGGGGCGGGGCTGACAGGCAGGCTTGGGCTCCCCTCTGAGCTGGACAAGGAGGGGCCGGCGCCTCTCTGGGCGTCAGTGAACTAAAGTCCCTCCACCCTGGCTGGTTGTCACCCCGCCTCTGGCAGGGAGTGTGAGTGCTCGGGCTGCTGCTGGTGGGGGACAGATACCCTGGCAGGTAAGAGCCGGGCAGTGGGCAGGACGGCGCTGCCCCACAGAGACGCCAGTTCCCTCCTGGAAAGCGGCGCTAATTAAGCGACTACTGCATGCCGGCTCTCCGCCACGTCTCAGGGACACGGGTCGCGGTGCCTCTTCCACATCTCGCACCCTGAACACACGTGTACGTGCACATCTGTCCAGTGACTCAGAAAGGAACGGAGGCCCACTGGTGCCAGGGAGGCTGCAGTGAATCAGACGACCCCGACCTCAACCCCCTGACGGTGCAGCCGGGGTGGGGAAGGCCCGCCCGTGCCAGTTCCAGAAGGTGGCAGGGAAAGGCCTCGCCCAGACCCCACCCTCGGCCGGAGCAGCCGGCCTCCGGGGTGGCGGCCCCGCTGGCTTGGATCTTGCGGATTAGTGGCTCAGCCTGCCGGCGGCTTCAGATCCTTGCGTAGGAAGGAAAATTAATTTCTTCCAGTCATGCAGAAATGAAAATATGTGCAGCCAAACTCAGAGATTTCCTGGAGGTGGTAACTCAATTACGCGCATAACCTGGTGACCGAGGAGGTGCTCCGGGACCCGAAAGGGGTTGTGGGTGGCCCAGGGGAGCCCCGGAGTGTCCTGGAGGGAGACGTCCAGCCGAAACCTCCCGGCTCGCCAGCCCTGGCTGGGCTTGTGAACAGACAGTTGCCAGCCACGTGACTGTCCCTTCCCCCCAATCGCTAGTAGATGGAGGCACCTCCAGAGAGGGACGGATTCCACCGGAAAATCGGTCCTAACGTGATGTTCTCCCAGCCTGCGTCTGTCAAGCTCCAGGGGAGCCGGCAACACCACATCTGCTCCAGTCATCCTTCGTTCCTTCCTCCCTCGTTCCCTCTCAGCCCACAGGAGGGGCCCGGCAACACGGTCCCGGACAGCGGGGTCCCAGCACGGGCTTGTGGGCGGCAAAGAACAGAACCCCCTGCCCTCCTGGGTTCCCCGTCCAGAGGACAGAGCAGGGTGGGGGCGGGGCAAATGCGTGTCGTGCGCGCTGGCTCTCTAAGAACGTGCCCAGAAGGCGTGGACTGGCCTTCCTGCCCCTGCCAGGAGCGGCCTCTGGTCCTCTCCGCCCGGCCTGCCCCCCACCTTGGGGCTCCAGCCGCGGGAAGTTTCTCCAGCCTTGCAGCAACTTGCGAGAGCAAAGCCAGGATGCGACATCAGCCCTGGCGGCCACAGCCCCCGAGCTCCGCGGGCCGCCCTGGGAACCTCCTGTTTCTGGGTCCGGGAGAGGAAACACACGCCCAGTTAGACATAATGAGGCGGCATCCTGGCCCCAGGGCCGGAGAGGAGTGCGCCCCGCACGGGACTATGGGGTCTCCTCTGCTCTCAAAGGAAGTATTTTTCCCCCTAGTCTCTGGAACAGGCCTGCAGTCAGCCAGCCAAGGTCCAGATGGTGGGGAATACGGGCGTTTTCGGAGGGAGGGGTCCCCACACTTGCAGGGATCTGCTCACTCCTCTGTGGCGCCCCCCCCCCCCCACGCAGTTCCCAGGGGCCGGAAGGAGGGACAGCCTGGGGCTGTGTGTTCAGAGCCCAGCAGCTCAGAGTGTGGCTTGCCACCAGCCCGGCTGCCTTCCGCTCCTTGTGAGCCCGTCTAGGGCTGAATTTCCAGCCATCTGTCCCTCCACGTCGGCTCACACCTCCCTCGGAGCCGTTCCCACAGCCTGGCTCCAGGCCTGCCCAACACGCAGATGGACGGTTCCCAACGGGTGTGAATGATCACTGCCACAGGGCTGCGCCCCAGGCACCGCGGGCTGTTGGGACCCCAGGGAGGGTCGTTTAAGCCCCTGTCCCCACACACGGGGAGTGGGGGCAGCCCCCCACCCCCCAGTCTCCGGGCCGACTTCACCGCAACACCAATTAACCGCGGACACCGCTGACCTGCCGCCCCTTGCCTGGGGGGCAGGGCCAGGGACTATAACAAGACGACGGCGGCGGCGGCGGCGGGAGGCACAGAGGGAGCTCTGCCCCCCACCCCCATCTCTCTTAGGGCCGCTCTCTGCGTCCTCTCCCAGTCCCCTGGACCCGGGCCTTTTGTCAGGAAGCCTGGGTGCCAGACGGGGAGCCTGCGGGACACCCCACCTTCCGCACGCAGTTCCCACGTTAGGTTTGACCACACCCCCGGCAGGTCAAGCTCGGCTCCAGGGGTGGGCTGGAGGGACCAAAGTGGGTGGGCACTGACTGGGCTGGCCCCACCCCGCCGCGGGCTCCAACTTTCCAAAGTGGGGAGGGGGCGCCCGGGGGCGGCCCGCACGCTCCGCGTGGCTGCTAGGAGACCCCCCCCCCC
>NW_026057589.1:24952340-24972897 GCF_023721935.1 Panthera uncia
CGGGCAGACAGCCGCCCCGGCCGTCCCCGCCGCGGAGCCCCGGGCGCGCCCTGCCAACTCGGCCGGCGGCGCGGCTGCGAGGATGAGCGGGGTGTGTATACGGGGGCGCGGGGTGGCGGGGTGGCGGGGTGCGGGGCCGTGGCGGGAGGGGGGGCGGAGTGCCGTGGAGGGGGGTGCGCGCTTCCCTGCAGGGGAAGGGGTGGTGCCCGGTGAGTGTGCGGAAGCGCGGGGTGCCTCGGGGGGCAGCAGCGTGGGTGTCGTGCAGGGAGCGCGGGGGGCCGTGCGTGGCGGGCCCCTCGCCTGCGCCCACCCTCGCCGGCTCCGCAGGCCGCGCCCTGGGCGGGCGGGTGGGGCCTGGAGCCGCGCGCGCCGCCGCCGCCGCCGCCGCACACCCACCTCGCAGCAGTCGGCGACCGCCGGCCTCGTAGTTTTAGGAGACGCGCGTCTGGCGTCCGGGGCGGGAGGCGAGTAGCAGGCGCCCCTCCTCCGGGCGCCGCGCCCCCCGTCCGCCCGGCCGCGTGGGGCGGGAAGGGGCCCGGGGCCGCTTCCGCGCTCGGCCGGCAGGGGGCGCCCTTTCCCCGCCGCGCGCCCCGGGCCCCTCGCGCCCCCTCCCCGCATTAACCCGGGCAAAAATGCAGGGGGCGCGGGGTCCCCAGCTCCCCGGCCGCTCGGCCCGCGGCATTTGCATGTACTTTCCATTTATTTGCATATCATTCTTTTAATGTCTGCAGAAATGCCCCAAACCGGGCCCCCCCCCCCCCCCCCCCCCACCTTTCTCCTCCCCGACCGCAGCCCTGGCCCTGGCTCCCTACCCCCACCCATGTTGCCTCTTGCCTTAAAGCGCTTTGTGGCGTATTCGATGCCTTTGCCTGGTTAGAACGTTACAGTAAATCCGTGCCTTTTTCTTCCCTTCCTCCCCCAGCCCACACATGCTTCGTTTCTCAGACAGGAGCTGGGGTCCCAGGGTCACGACCTTGCCCGCAGAGGGCCCAGAACTTCGGAAGAGCAGCGCCCTGATTTGCATCTTATTTGGCATAAATCTGCACACGAAGGTCCAAGGCCCCTAATTCCCAAGTATAAAAATGCAGCAATGTGCCAAAAAATATCCCTCTCCTCCGTGGGTCTGCTCCACCGGCCTGTTTCTCCCCAGCCCGTGACCTCTCCTTGACGGAGCCCTGCCCCTGGAGCTGAGCTAGGCAGAGGAAGCCCCTGGACACACAGCTGTACCCAGGGGTCCAGTCAGCTGGGTCACCCTTGACCTCCTGGGTCTCTGTCCTTGCAGCAGCCACAGGGGGTGCAGAAAACCGTTTAATTACAACAGGGATGTGTGGTATCTGTTTCCCTTGTTTCCAGAATGTGCTTACGTGTGGGCTCAGCCCAGTCCCGTGGAGGAGCAGAGGTCCTGAGCCCACGTCACAGAAGAACACGGGTCTGAAAGCATCAGGCCTGCCGTGTAAGGCCACAGGTTTTAGGCACCAGTCGTTATCAATAGCAGTCTCTTTCCTCCATGGACCCTGAGATAGCAGTGACTTTAAGGTGCACTGGTATTTTATGAGTCCCTGAGAAAGCAGGACAGCTCCCGGGTTTAGTCCTAAGATGCCTCGAGGCTTCAGAGAGAGTAACACGCGAAAGAGGGAGCAAGATGGGGTGACCGGACAGCAGACGCCCAGAAGCCAGCTCGGGGAGTCCTCAGCCGGGCAGGGAGGCCAGTGCCGCCCCCGACGACGGTGCGTTCACACCGAGCGTCAGCAGAACCGGACCCAGCCTGGGCCCGGGGTGCTGCAAGTGGGACCCCTAGGAACAGGGCTACTGTAGCAAAGGCATCTGAGACACGACAGATCCCTGACCCCAAGCAAGAAGCCTTGCTCTTCTGAGACCCAGCTCTAGGCCCTGGAGACCGTCCCAAAGGCCCTGCTGCCGGCCTGAGCAAACGCGCTGGAGGGAGGGAAGGAGCTTCGGAGATGGGGCTTATGCCCCGGGGGGACTGACCGTGTCAGATGGGGGCCACATGGTGGCCATGGTGAGTCACGACAGCCGCTGTGGACCCCGAGTGGGGCCTGCTAGGGACACACAGTGGGCTGAGTTCCATCTTGGCCTTTCCCCAGTTAATTCTCATCCCTCTGCCAGGCAGGTGTACCGGACCTCTGTTTTACAGGTGGGGGGACCGGGGCTCTGACAGGCTGCCTGACTCGTCCACGGCCACACGGGCCCACACTGCCTCTCACCCAGCTGGTCTCCCTGCTGCTTCCCATGGACTGGTCGCTCACATTGGAAATGGCTGGGGCACAATTCTGGGCACCGTGAGGGGACAGTGAAGGCAGAGAATCCCATCCCTCCCCAAAAGACGCATGCAGGCTGGCCAGCAAGGCCCAACTCCCCCGCAGGAGACCGGATCATGGGCAAGGCAGGCGCCACCCCGGAAGCCCTCGGTCGAGGGGCGCAGAGCAGGAGGGCCAGGAGAAGGGAGACGAGTGGGGATCGGGGCCCCCCCTGCAAGGCCTGCAGCGAGCCAGCATCTGCAGAGGCAGCAGCCCCGTGCCCCCTTCCTCGGGGCACAACCGCCTCTGCCTCCCTCCACCAGCGTCCTGTTCCCAGCACTCGCCCACAGGGAGCGCCCTCTGCCCGAGGGCTCACAGCACCAGTGCTGGGACCAGCACCCAGACTTTCTTTTTAAAAAATTTTTAAGGTTTATTTATTTTTTGAGAGAGAGAGAGACAGACAGACAGAGTGTGAGCAGGGGAGGGGCAGAGAGAGGGGGAGACACAGAATCCGAAGCGGGCTCCAGGCTCCGAGCTGTCAGCCCAGAGCCCGACGCGGGGCTCGAACCCACAAACTGCGAGATCGTGACCTGAGCTGAAGTCAGACTCTCAACTGACTGAGCCACCCAGGCGCCCCAGCACCCAGAATTTCTGACTTGCAGTTGAGTGGTGTCTTTGCAGCCTTGCCCTCTCTGCTCCTGGGAAAACAGCCCCATCACGTCCAGTCCTCTCCAACGGCTACTTCTAACGCGTCTATGCTTGATGTTCCCCCCCCAAAAAAAAGAGCCCTGAAGGGCAGCACCCACATGTGATCTCTCTCAACCCCACAGTTTCCGGCTCAGGGTTTTGACAAAGATACAACTTATAAGTACAGCTGACCCTTGAACAACGTGGGGCTTAGGGTCGCCAGCCCCTGGTGCAGTCACAAATCTGCGCATAGCTTTCCAAACACTTGGCTAAGAGTGCACTGGCTTTAAAAAAAATTTTTTTTTTATGTTTATTCATCTCCTGAGAGAGGGAGAGGGAGACACAGAACCCGAAGCAGGCTCCAGGCTCCGAGCTGTCGGCACAGGGCCCGACACAGGGCTCGAACCCACGAGCCGTGAGATCGTTGACCTGAGCTGAAGTCAGACACTTAACCGACTGAGCCCCCCAGGTGACCCGCTAATAGTGTACTGTTGACCAGAAGCCTTAGCAACAATATGAACAGTCGGCTCACGCATATTCTGTGTTATGTGTGTTATATGCTGCATTCTTGCAGCGAAGTCAGCTAGAGAGAAGAAAATGTTCTTAAAATCAAAAGAGAAAATACATTCACGGCACCGTATTGTGTTCACTGCAAAACATCTGTGTATGAGTGGACCCGCTCCTTTCAAACCCGCGTGTTTCAAGGGTCACCTGCACTTGCCAGAGGCAACGCCTGAACTGGGTTCTTTACTCCGGTTTCTCTACCCCGACCCCCGATAGGAGCTGCCGTACGGAGCCCCGTCCCGGTGCCCCGAGCTTCACCGCCAGGTCCTGCCCTCACCACCGGCCTGGGAGGCGGGGCTTGCCACGGGTCTCGCTGGCCCGAGGGGGACACCTGGGGTCCGGAGAGCTTGGGTACTTGAACGTCTTAGGCAGAGCCGGGTCCCGCAGGTCAGCCGGGCCCGGAGTCCGGGCCGTCAGCCACCGCAGACCCACCGGTCTTTAAAAACAATTCCGAGCAACTCTGGACCACCTTAAACGTGCTTCTGTTATATCTGAAAACTGAACGGAAATTTCAGCAGCTGCCAAGAATATAAAATGTGACACACCATAAGTATGGATTTTTTACAAAAAAAGGGTGGCAGATGAGTTAGATACCACTTGATAGCCACCATTATCCATTTAAAATACGCAAGTAAACTCTACTTTGGCATCTGAATTTTCACACAGCTCCCAAGCTGAAACAAAGAACTTTAAAAACAAACAAACTTATTTTTTAAAATAATCAATACACCCAACTTGGGGCTCAAACTCACAACCTCGACATCAACCCTGACCGAGCCAGCCGGGCACCGCGAAACCGAGAGCTCTCAAATACGACACCAAAAGCACAATCCGTGAGAGGAAAATTGGATGAGCAGGACTTCGCCGAAATGAGAAACTTCCACCCTGGGAAAGACACCGTCGAGAAGGTGAGAAGCCGAGCCACCGACCGGGAGAGAGTGTTTGCAAAGACACATCTGATGAAGGACACGTACAAAGAGCTTACAGTTCAGCGAGAAGACAAACAACCCAATTGAAAAATGGGCGAAATACCCGAACAGCCACGTCCCCAAAGAAGGTATACAGATGACGCAGACGCATGGGGACAGGGGTTCCACGTGATACGTCACCAGGGAAAACAGAGCCATCACCACCTACCTGTTAGAAGCGCTGAGATGGAGAACGGGGCCGACGAGGGCCGGTGGCAGGGTTCCCGGGTGCCGGCGGGAAGGCGGGGCGGCACGCGCACTGCGGAAGGCGGTTTGGCAGTTTCCTACGAAACGAAACATGTTCTTACCGCACGATCCCACGTTCGTGCTTCTCGCTATTTACCCAAACGTCTTACACCCACACGAAAACCCGCACGTCGATGCTTAGAGCAGCTCTGTTCACGGGTGTCCACGCTTGGAAGAAATGAAATCGTCCTTCGATGATGAAGGCACAGATAGTGTGGTCCGTCCAGAAAACGGGGTGTCACTCAGCGACAGAAAAGAGCCGTTTAGACCTGGAGGAACTTAAATGCACATCACTAAGTGGAAGAAGCCGTCTGCAAAGGCCCCGTGCGGTACGATTGCAACATGTGGCACCTGGAAAAGGAGGGCTATGGAGACAGTAAAGGCTTCGGGGGTTGCCGGGGTTGGGGCAGGGGGCAGGCAGAACACAGGATTCTGGGGGCAGTGACACTCCTCTGCGTGATGCTGTGAGGGTGGGTATGTGTCACTGTACCTTTGTCCCAACCACAGAATGTCCATCACCAAGAGGGGACACAGATGTAAACTGTGGGCTTTGGTTACTATTAACGTAGTGACGGGCACCTGCGTGGCTCAGTTGGTTGAGTGCCTGACCACGTTTTGGCTCAGGTCGTGATCTCGAGGTTCGTGGAATCGAGCCCCACGTTGGGCTCTGTGCTGGCAGCGCGAGCCTGCTTGGGGTCCCCTCTCTCTCTCTCTCTCTCTCTCTCTCTCTCTCAAAATAAATAAATAAACTCAAGAAAAACTATTGATGTATCGATGTCAGCTCAGTAATTTCACATCAACGGGAGATGTTAATCACAGGGGAGCGGCTGTGGGGACGTGGTGTTTGGGAGCGTCTGTTCTGTGCTCAGCTTTTCTGCAAACCTGACACTCCCCCTCAAAATAAATCGTATTAACTTAAAAAGAAAAAGGCCAGCAGGCTAAAGAAAAGAACCGTCAGTGACACTTTGAACATCTCCTATGATAAAGGGCACGCACAGCGCGACGCGTATGCAACGGCCCCTCTTTGCCCCTGGATTTTCACACAGCTCCCTTCTCTCCTGGTTTGTTTACGTCCATCCCATCCACCAGAATTCTATCCTAATGTATTTTCAGTTTGAAAGCTTTTATTTTCCTATCACACACAACAACGTAAATGGAATATCGGGACTTAAATGCTTTCTGCCGCTAAAGGTCGTCTGTCTTCTCCGTCGGGCTGCCGTCACGATCACTGGCAGTAAAAACGGTGTGAACTCAGTATACACCTGGAGGGTTAGTGTAAAAAGGAAGTTTCGGTTGGAAATACAGGTATCGAAAAGAGGGACGAGGCAGAGTTTCGAGTGGTTTCTGTATTATTGCCAGAAGGTGGGACTAGACGCGGATCCGTTCCTGTCATGGGGTCTCCCGTGAATCACGTCAATAAGTAGGTCAGGATGAAAGGCCTCTGTGCTCCCGAGATATCACTGTGGCCTCTTCAGACAGTCCGGTGCCCGAACCACATGCCGATCGGTCACAGAATGACTTAGTCAGCTGACCAGTCCACGGGCCCTCTGCAATCTCGTTGCAAGATCGAAAACCGCCAGAATTGCAAAAAGCTGTGTTTTCTGCAAGCAAGGAGGTGCAGGCAGGTGGGGCATCAGGGCTGGGCCCAGGCAGGGAGCCGTGAGCCTTTTTTTGGGAAGTGAGGGCACAGGGACCATTCCAGGGAAGCTGGGGACGGGTTGGCGCTGGGCGTGAGCGGGTGGCCTGCTGCCCGGCCGCCAGCCGTGGCCGGTGCGGACACCAGGAAGCTTCCCGCCCCCAGGACCGTCTCTTGGCCTCGTCCCCTGGCCCCTCACCCGAGGCCAGCCCGACTCCCACCAGGGATGGCCCCTCTCGCCGGGGGAAGCCCCACCCGGAGCCCCAGGCGGAGACGCAGCGGGAAGGCAGAGGGGTGGGCTGTGGGGTCATCCTGCCCACCCGGCATCAGGGCTGCAGCACCAGGCTAGGCTGGGCCCACCCGCCCCAGCGAGCCGGGAAGGACCCTGCGGCAGCGGCTGAGGCATCAGAGGCGCCCTCCTCCTGTGAAACGCTTTCCCTGGGGTCTCCGTGGGGAACCCTGCTGCCTGGGCCTCCACCGTTCTCACCCTCACCTTCCTCCCAAGCGCGACCCCCACAGGGGTCCGGGATCCTCGCCTCCCTGCGGCAGCCCCTCAGCCCCCGCCCCCCCCGCCCCCCGCATCTGCAGGTGCACAGAGGCTCACCCTCGTGGCTGACCAGCTCCAGCACCACGCGTGACCCGTCCCCGGCCGACCGAGACGTGTGGGCAGAGTCTCCCACGTGCGGGACACTGCCCCCTCCCCGCCCTGGCCCTGCCACTGCCCGTGGCCACCACCCGAGGACGGCGCTGGTGTGGGGGTCACATGAGCAGAGGAGGGGGCCGCTCGGGACATCGCTGAGCTGCCCGGCCGTCCCCGAAACCCACCCTACTTCTAAGCTTGCCATTTCAATAGTAAGTTTCCTTATTGTTCAGGCCGGTTTTCGCCAAAATGTCTGTTTCTTGCAACCAAAAGCTATTGGCCTTCCTGTCCAGAGGGCCCTCACAGCCGTCCGGGGGCCACGGTGGCCCATCAATCACCCCCGACTTCACTGCACGTAGGAAGCACCCCGGGCGGCTGTGTGGCAAACGCCCAGGCGCAAATTTTAAGGCGGCACCAAAAACTCAGTATTCGAGATAAACCACGTCTTAACCCGACATTTAAAAATGTTGGAATCAGTGCCCAAAAAACCCATGGGGAGCAAAACACGGAAACTTTACATGAAGACGGGATTCCCACCGCTGATTTCTCCCCGCTGAGACGGCCGGAAGACCCGGCGTGATGCAAGCCCCAGCGCCCTGCCCTCCATGTGGGTCTCGGTGGTTTAAGGGAAGGAGGGGAAGTTGGGGAAGGAGGGACCCCAGGCGTGTCAAGAGCCACTCACAGGCAGTTTCCCCCTCTGTGCTCAGACCAGCCTTGCAGGTTCTGGGAGGGGAAATGCCTCGTCCAGGGGCAGGGCCAAACCAGTGGAGGCTTCCTTGGATCCCCCGGAAGGAGGACACAGAGGAGGCCAGCGGATGGCCGGCAGGTGCTGCCGGGAGGTCCTGGGCAGGGAAGGGAAGGAACGGACAGACACAGCCAGTCCACTCAGGGCCGCTGATGCTCGGGGGGGGGGGGGGGGGACCCGCAGGAGCGCCTTCAGAGGGGGACCCGCAGGAGCGCCTTCAGAGCCGTCCTGCCAGGAGACTGGGGACTGGAGTGTTTGCACGGGATGCCCTGTCCCTTCTGGTGAGGGCCGCTCAGGGACGGTCACTCCCCATCTGCGTCCCCCCCCCCCTGCGGCGGCCGAGGGGGAGCCCTAGGCAGGGGTGTCGGGGGCTGGTGGCCCAGAGCCAGACGGCGTGCACAGAAGAGGGGCAGGTGACGGGTGCGGTTGGGGTGCGGCGTGGCTGGTCCTGGCTGACCCGGCCCCCATCCCCCGCCCCGGGGACTCCCCCGACCCGGCCCGGGCACCTCGGAGGCCAGAGTCCTGGCAGACTCCTCCGGGCGATCCCGCTGTTTTATTCCAGCTCGGCTGTTTCCATCTGTGTTGAAGCTTTAGTTGGGAACTCAGAATGGCGGTCACGTTGAGAGAACCGTGACGTCAAGTTCTCCCAGGAGAATCATTAATTATCGTGTGAGCGGAGCCAGGCAGCTAAAATCCCTGTTCCAGGTGGGGCCTAAGCGCAGTGTCCACCTGCGGCCGGCCCGCGGGGTCCCCGAGGCCACCTGCCAGCTCCCGCGCCTTCAGGTTCGCCACAGGCGCTTTCCCAACTGCCTCTCGTTCAACCTTGCCCCCCCCCCCCCCCCGCCCCGCCGCCTTGTGGCAGGTTGGACGGGGAGACTGGGGCCGGGGACCCCGAGCACTCGTGTGGAGGTGGCCGTGCGCAGGGTGGGGGGCGGCTCTGCCCCTTGTCGCCGCGCTGCCGGCCCTCGCCTCCCACTTCTGCCCTGTTAGCTGCCAGTCACGCCCTGCCACCCCCCGTCTGCCAGCCTGTCCACACCTCGGTTGACGGGCACAAGAAAGGAGGCCGCGGGAGGGTGGCCCGTCTCCCCTCCAGACTGCGGGCGGGAACCAAGACTGAGCCGCCTGTGGCGGAGGCGGCTGTCCGAGGGGCCAGGCTCTGCTGGGGACCTGCCGGAAGGCTCCGCAGCCTGGGGGTCACCCCGCGTGCACAGAGCCACGGTGCCGCACGCACGGCTGGCCCCAAGGCGATTCTCGCCGGGACGAGGCACCTCGTCTGCAGCCCTTGGTTCTCTGGGATTCCCGTCCCTGCTGTCCTGAGGGACTGCGGACGAAGTCAGAGAAGGACGGTTTTCACAGACTCGCACCCGCCTAAGGAGGCCCCCAAACCGTGAGGCTGTGGGACAAATCTGGAACATTTGCCCATCCGCTGTGCTTAGATCAAGTCCTGGGATTCGAGCCCCACTCGACAAGGGAGCGGGGTGGTGACACGTGCACTCTTGCTCGTCAGATGAAGAGCCAGGCGTGTGGACGGGGGGCCCGGGAAGGGTGTCGGGGCTGCCGGAGGCTGGCTGGGACCCCACTTTCCGCTTCTCTAATTTTCTGGTTTTCCTGTCTCTGGAAGGTGGGAACGATAATGAGCCAGCGTGGCCCAAAGACGGGTCCTGAGTTCTCTCTTGTCTTTGTTCAATTTCAGATGAGGATCGGGCCGAGCAGTAGAAACATCCTGCCGGAAAATCGGCCGCGGCGTAGGAGTCACAGGGAAAGCCGGTGGGACAAGGTGGCATTTAAATCCCCGGAGAGCCAGGCACTCGTCGGGAGATGGTGTCAGGCCAACTCTCCCTCCCATTTTGGGAAAAAATTGTATATATTCCTCGGTCCGTTTTGAAAAGACACTCCACTGGTGTTAAGGAATAAGATGTGAAAAACAAAACGGGGAAAGTATCAGAAAAGAATACAAGTCTCTGTATAGTATTTGTTTATGATGAAGGAAACTCAGAAAAAAACCCAGATGGACATCAACGGCTGTGCACCGACGAGGCCATACGTAACCATAAGTTAAGGAGGAGTCTGGGAGAGGATGTTGGCAACACGTGTAACAAAGGACTAACAGCCCTACATACAGAATAAAAATGGGCGAAGCGTGTGAATAGGTACATCCCACGGCAAGAAATACAAGAGACAGTAAACTCCTTCACTCTTTGCGTTTTCCTCCAAAACTCCCCCTGAGAACCAGGGCTGCATACAGCCACCTGCTGGCCCTCCGTGGCCTCTGCACTGGTGGCCTGCTCCGTCCCCTGGCTGCGCCTCAGAGGCCTGCTCAGGGACTCGGGGACACCCAAGCCCTCCTCGTGCCCGGGGCATGTCCGTCTGTGCTCTTCTCCTCCCAGGGTGGGGCCGTCTGTGTGGTGGCCGCTGTGCCCCCGCCCAGGGCGCCCACTGCCTCGGCAGGGATCTGTGAGGCGACTGTTCCACGTTACCCTTCACGTGGCCCTCGCCTCCGCCGGCTCACTGCGCCTCTTCACCTCCTTTCCTCTCATCCTCATCTGCATATTTTTGTTTTGTTTTTATTTTCGTTTTTTTGTTTATTTTTTCTTTGAGAGACAGCGAGAGCAGGGGAGGGGCAGAGAGGAAGACAGAGAATCCCAAGCAGGCTCTGTGTTGTCAGCTCGAACCCACGAACCGTAAGATCATGACCTGAGCCACAATCAAGAGTTGGACGCTTAACCAACGGAACCACCCAGGGGCCCCTAGTTTTGCTTTTTTAAATGAGAAAAAAAGAGTTGCTTTTACAAGGCACCTGCAGTACATAACGGGCTCCTCAGCCCCTGCTCAGGCCCCAGGTCTGCCCAGAACACCGCTCACCCCCAACCCTCCACGCTTGGCCCAGAAGGAGGGCGCGCGCGCGACCCAAGCCGGGCCAGTCACGATCCTTCCCTGGAAGTTTTCTGACCCGGAACAGAGAAGGAGGAGCTTTTCCTCTGCTCTGCTTGGGAGGCAGGCCCAGAGCTGCCGCGCCTATCTGCCGCGAGAGACCTCGACAGGCGGTGTCCTGAGCAACGTGGCCGGACCCGGGTGCCGCAGCTGTCCACCCTGCCCTTCCTGAGGCCTGTCACTGAGCCGGCACGTTCCCCGTCCTGCCCGAGCTCCCCAGCAACGTTTCTGTCACCGGCCACTGCGGCACCCTGGCTGACACACGCCGTCACCCCACGGCTCCCGAGGGGAGGTGGGTTTGTGGCCCCCCCTACGGCCCAGCAGCCCCCTTTCTCCCCCCACCCCCCAGGCAGCTTGGCGGGGGGGCTGAGCTCTGTGGGCCTCAAGAACAGACTGGAGGTGCCAGGGCGGGCAGGCCCAGGTGTCGGCCCGAGAGGGACGCGGCCCCAGGACGGATGGTCTCCAAGCCCACGTGAATCCCCTGCTCCGATAACAGGCCGTTATTATCACCGGACGCTTCCCTGCAAGGCGCCAGGACGGCTTTCTGCAAGACGAATCTGGTCCTGTCACTCCCGCCTGAGATAAAGGCCCCTCCCATACTGTCGCTCTGGAGCTGTGGCCCATCACGTTGCCTCCACCTGAGGCAAAGTTGCCTCTACCTGGAACATTCTGCCAGGGAGCTCCACCTGGCCTCCTTGTCCTGCCTTCCTGGAGTCTGGGGGAGGCCGCCCTCTCACCCCCATGACAGTCCAAGTGCAGCTGCTCACGGCTTCTCCCGGGAGCCGGGGGACCTCTTGGCACCCCCACTGTGCCTCCAAATTATCCAGAACCCACATTCAGAGCTCTGTCAAGATGGCTTCGCTGTGTTTGCTGTTGAGAGAGCAGCTGACGGAATCGACGGTCATCCTCGCCCACAAAGGAAAACCTACCTCTTCTCCGTTTGTCCATTAAATATCCCCCGAAGCGACCCCGAGCCCCCAGGGGCACTAACAGAGGACAAGGCACCAGGGCAGGGACGGTGTGCCTGGGGGTGGGGTCACCCTTCCTCTGGGCTCCCTGGATCCCCCCTTTGCCTTCCGTGTACCTCGGCGTGTTCACAGTTGCCTGGGTCCCCCCCACCGTCCTTGGTCTGTGACCTTCGACAGCAGGGCACAGAGAAGGAGAAGTGTCACCAGACCAAAGCCCCGATTTTACACGTGGGGAGACGGCCGCAGAGCGGGGAGGCCCCGCGTCCCGGCCAGGCCTCTCTGCTTGGCCAGGTCCCATCTGTCAGTTCTAGGAGGGTCACTGCAGGGGCCCAAAGGGGAACATGACCCCCGCGGGGTCTTTTCTGGCCAAGAAGCCCCGATTGTTCAGGTGAACATCTGTCCAGTCTGTCCTCGTCTTCCCACTGCCCCGCGGGGCTGGTGCAGTGAGCAGCTCTGAGGCCGGGTGAGGACAGGAAGATCTCTGTGGACGGTGAGACCCCCTGCTTCCCACCTCCCCCGCCGCCCCGGCATGCCTGGGCCCCCGAGAGACAAGGGGTGGCACAGAAGCCTGGAAGCAAGTGCGTGGGTCCCCCAGTCCAGCCCCACCTGCCTCCTCTCCTGGAAGACGTTATCCAGCCCCGACGGCCAGGCTGCGGCAACGTCACGCCCGGCCGGTGCCTGTGCCGGGCTCACGCGGCCCTGGAGGCCTGAGGGAGGGTGTGGAGGTGTGCGGCACCTGTCCACTGCGCCCGGCGTCCCTCCAGACCCCGCTCCCGAGACCCCAGACCATGTTCCCCAGGCTCCAGACCCTGCTCCCGAAATTCAGATTCTAGAAACAGCCTGAAGCCCCTGCCCCACCCTGTGGGGCTGGGGGTGTGGTGAGGCGCGTGGGCCAGGAGGATCTGGTCCGAGTGCAAGCGAGCTGGGGGCTCCGGGGGGGGGGGGGGCCGGGCCGGGGGGGGACTCCTCTGGGGAGCAGGGCAAGGAGCAGAGACGGGTGAGATTTCTCTGTTCTTAGGCCGTGTCACTGCTGACGGCAGCATCTTCCGCTGCTCTGCGGTGCCCGGGGACTGTGATTTCTGCCTGTCCAAGTCAAAATTTACTCCTGGGAAGATAGACCTTTGGTACTGTTGGCTGAGACTACATCCCGTGACTCTTAATAGCGTGAAGCCTCCGGGCTTCTCTCAAGGGGAATTGTCCAGAAGAGGCAGCTGCGCTCTGACCTCCAGAGCAGGCCCCATGATGTGTCTGAGCCTCAGTCTCCCTGCGTGGCCCACGGGGAGATGGCCACCCACCCCACCCTCCTCCTCACGGCACGTGACACGGCCTGGGGGGGGGGTCACCTGGATCGCACGGTCCCCCTCTTCTGGAAACAGACCCGCCAGCACCCTCCGGAACCTTCCCGGCCCGAAGCTGGGTGTGGAAGAGTGTCCCTGCCGCCGAGCTGCCGAGCTGGGGTGTCAGGGTCAGGGCGGGGCTGCTGTGGAGCCAGCAGAAGCAGGGATGGGGAGGGGACGAGCCGCCGTCCTTCCCCCCCCCGGGGACGGGCCGCGCTCCCTCCCCTCTGACGCCATGAAGGCTCTTCATTTGCTGACCAGGATCCTCGTGTGTGACGCACCTGACACGACACAGGCCTGAGCGCGGCCACGCCCACTTACAGGCGTCACTGACCACATCGGGCCCCTTCCGGGGGACCATCCCACAGCCGAGGTCCACTCGGTGACCCGGCCCCTCAGCCACAGCTGCCCGGTCGCTGACTGGTCTGGGCCAGCACGACACGCCCTCCCCTGAGACTTTGGGGAGGAGACTCTGTGTCAGCCACGTGGCCTCGAGGGTCTGAGAGGGCAGCTGGCCGGGCTCCTGCCGCTCTCCCCCACCTGGCCCCAGGCCCCCACGAAGCTCAGGGTGGGGAGGTGGGGACTCCTGGGGCAGAGCCTCAGGTGCCCAACAAGGAGGAGCCCCTGAGTCGGAGGCGGGAAACCCCGCAAAGGCACAGGCTCGAAGGGATGGCGGAGGTTAAACGGCGCCTACCTCCCAACCTCAATGGCCAGGGCAGGACGCCTTCCACCCCTTCCAGGCCACACGGATACAGCGTGCCCAGCGTTTCCCCGGGGACCTCAGGGCCAGACCCCGGCAGCTGGCCGTGCGGCCGTGCGGGGCCAGGGCGGGAAGACCCCCGAGCCCTGGCAGGTGCGGCGTGTGCGTGATGGTGGCTCAGCCCCAAATCCACGGTGGCCAGGAGCCCAGGGTGCTCCCCCCCAATCCGGAACAAAGCCGGCCCTGAGGTTTGAAGCCCCCGTGGCTGCGCCCGAGGGCCGTTGTGAGCGGGACCCACTGAGGACAGAACTCCTTTGTTCGCATCAAGTGCTTGGGGACCCGGGAATCGAGCCTGCTCCCCGGGACCCCCGGCCAGTTGCCACTGTCGCCTGCCCCCCAAATGCCTCCGTCCCCGTGGCCGGGGCGCCCCGGGCCGAGACTGTGTCCGCCACAGCTCTGCGCACAGAGGCTGATGGCCGGAGCCCCCGCCAGGGTGGTCCCCAGGCCTCCCTGCTGCACCTGCACGCCAGTCTTGTGGGGCTGCTCTCGCTGGCCACACCGGATGGGGGGTGGGAGCTCACCTGTCCCACACACAGCACAGGCAGTAGGCCAGGCTCACACCGGGCTCTTGAGCAAAGGTAACTGAGAAGCGGGCACGGTCCAGACGGAGGAACGTGACTCAGCCGGGGAAAGGAATGTGGGCCCCATTCATGCCACACGCGGGTGGGTCCCCAAACCGTCGTGCTGCGTGACAGCCGCACACAGAGCCTCCTGTCACAGGGTCCTGCTTATGCGAATGTCCAGAAGAGGCAGGTGGGTGGCTGCGGGAGGCCGGGGCAGGGGGCAGGGGGCCCCGCTAAGCCACACAGAGCGTCTAATAGAGGGATGGAAATGTTCTAGAATTAGGAGGTGCGGGTGGCTGCGCAGCTCTGCAAATGTGCTAAAAACCACCGGCTCGTACACGTCCAGCAGGTAAATCATACGCTCTGTGACTTGTCTCAAGAAAGCTGTATTAGAATCCAAGCAGACCCAGGACCAAAGCACCTCTGAGCCTCAGCACCACCCCCCTGCCCAAGGGCGCAGGCCGCGTATCGGTGGGGCTCCGGCAGGACAGTTTGGGGCGCAGGGAGCCCCAGAAGCCGCAGCGGGAGGGAGCCCGTTGGGAGGGAAGGCTCCGGAACAGGCCGTGTGGGGAAGAAGACCTAAAATAATTCTAAGAACCTGAAACCCCCGGGGAGAAGTGGGGGGTGGTGCGGTCGCCTCGAATGGGGAACTCCTCGTGGAGGGAAGGAGAAGTCTTATCTCGGGGGGCGGGGGGTGCCAAGCAGGGGAGGGCAGGGGCGGTGGGGGAGGGCAAGACTCCCACGCAGACATGCTCGGGTTCAAGGGCCCTCGGGTGCCATGTGCCTGTGCGATTGAGGAGGGGGAGAAATTCCCGTTCTCCTGATGGGGAGACTGAGGCTGGTATGTGAGCACGAGCTCCAGCGAATCCGGGTCCGAGTTCTGCCACCCCCACCGTAGACCACGAGCCCACCGACTCCCCTCCGAGCACCCACCCCGGCCGGGTCGTGGCAGGCACCATTCACGGCTGGGGATCGGGGGAATGGGGTGAAAGCGTCCTCGTGGCCCTGGTTCCAGCAGACATGAGCGGGCCCACCCCTTTTCCGCTGGTAAAGGGGTTGGGTCACTTGAAGTCACTGTGGGGCAGGCTCTGTGCCCGGAGCTAAGGGCGCTGACCTGTGGGACCAAAACGGCCCTGCTCTCACAGATGTGACTGGACCATTACACGAATAGCAGCTGTGACCACTGACGGGCTTTGGCGAACGGGGGCGCCTCTCCATCGCGGGCGCACAGTTAGGGCCAGACTGGCACGGAAAGCCAGGCCTGGGAAAAGTGTGGGGCCCCTGGGCCCCCGGGGTGGCTGGCGGCTGTCACGGGGGCCTGGCGGTCTGGGATGGGCGGTGAGGGCAGGGCGTGCTGTTCCCCTTAAGCTCAGGCACAGGAGACGATGTTCTAGAAGTAAATTAGCAGGATGCTGTGATTGTCAGAGAGGCGGGGGGAGCAAGACGGAGGCAAGCCAGGCGAAGGGGAGAGAATCAGGAGAGAAGGGTCCCAGAGAAGCTTGCAAAGATGGAGAGAATTCCGGGAAAGGGAAGCCCCGGGAGGAGGGGCGGCTCTTTGTTTAGAAGTTCCAAGGAGGACAGGTCTGTTGTCCCCTCCAACGATGTTCAGTAGAAGCCTTCGGGGATACGAGGAGACGCTTTGGGGACGAGCCCGGGCCCCGGGTCACTGCTCCCGCCGCCTTTGCCCTCCAGAGGCCCTTCAGACACAAGTGGTATTACAATGATGTCTCGGCTTGGGGGCCGAGGGCGGTGTGGTCTTCCCCCGTCCTCCAGGGTCCTGAGGTCGGCCAGTGGCGGAACGCTCACGGGGCCACCTGCCGTACTGACCTGGTGGGGCCACAGCCGGGCCGATGGGCCCCGCGTGCGGAGGCCGCTTGCAGACAGCAGAGAAGATGTGAAATTAGAAGTCAGAAAGTCCCGGTTTGGGAAGGAGCCTCGGAGACGCGGACAGGAGCCCTGTCGTGGGGGAAACAGCAGTCTGCTGAGTGAGGCTTCTACAAAAGCCCCCGTTTTCCTTAGGAAAAGGGGCTGGCCCAGTTTTCTTCTCTCTTCCTCTTCTTCCTTCTTGGAAGGCAGATGCGATGCCTGGAGGTGGCGTAGCCACTTTGCAGCCCGGAAGCCACAAGTACGTGGAGGGTAGAATCCAGAGCAAAACAGCCTCCGTCCCAGATGGCGGCATTTCGTTACAGCCGGAGCGGCTCGCCTCTGGGCTCTCGTCACCGGGACAGAAACAAACAACCTGGTCTCTACTCCTGTGAGGTTTTCTGCTATTTGCAGCTGCACACGATCCCACTGGACACAGGGTTCAAGTTCTGTATGGACAGGGTTGCCAGATGTAGGAAATAGAAACCCAGGATGCCCAGTTAGATTTGGATTTCAGATTAATGATGAACAATTTTTAGTACAAATGTATCCCAGCCAATATTGGGGATATGCTTATATTCAGCTGTTTATCTGAAATGTGACTTTTAGGGGAACCTGGGTGGCTCAGTCGGTTAAGCGTCTGACTTCGGCTGAGGTCGTGTTCTCACGGTTCTTGAGTTCGGGCCCCGCGTCGGGCTCTGTGCTGACAGCTCGGAGCCTGGGGCTGCTTCGGATTCTGTGTCTCCCTGTCTCTCGGCCGCTGCCCTGCTCACACTGTCTCTCTCAAGAATAAACATTAAAAGATTTATTGAAATTTGACTTTTAACTTCAGCTCTATCCACGGACGAAGCGAAGGAAGGCAAGGTTGGGATCCGTGGCGTGAGTTGTTTGAGATCTTGTGAGTAGCTGCTGGAGTGTAGCCTGCTGTCCGCTTGTCTCTGGGGCCTCCCTTGTTTCCTTCTGCCCCAGGGTCTCTAGCACTTTCTTAAACCTGCCATAACAGTTGTGCAAAGAAGACTCGGAAAAGCCACACGACTCATGGCCGAAGACAGAGACGTGCAGGAAGGAAGGGTGAGTGGTGGAAGGTTCCCAAATTTGACATTTTAATTGCACGTGACAAAAGTATCAGTCATCCACGGATTGCAGGGGCGGCTGACCCCCAGGGGTCGTGTGTGACCCAGGACTTGAAGGCAAGTGGGTTTCGAGCTCGCTCTGTTTGCCGGGGCCAGCGGAAGCACCGTGCCGCGAAGGTTGCCGAAGCCCGGTCCGCGCTCGGCGGGAAGGAGCTGGAGAGGCCAGCCTCGCCTGTCACAAGCCCTGGAAGGGCTGCCGGGCCCCGGGGAAGCGGGCTGTAGCCTGGGCCAGTCAGTGGAGCCCAGAGTCTGAGAGGTTCTTGGGAACCACATTTCTAAGAGCGGCATTTGCTGAGCCCCGCGGAGTGCCTGCACAATCAGGGTCTCCCTTGGCCCCGGGGGGACTCTGCACGCCCCCAGCACAGAAGCCGGTGTGACAACGGGAGGGCGTCCCTAGTGCCCCGTGCCCGTGGTGGGGGTCACGGCACCAACTCCCTGCCCAGTTTCTGCACACGGACGTGGCTTGCATTGACTTGCTCTGAAGGTGAAGTCTGGGGCACACCCCCCACGTCACAAATCTGTGCCCCGTGTGGTCTGCAGAGGAGACCAGGAAAGGGGGCCACGGTGCCCCTTCTGGGCTCCAAGGCCCCAGGCAGAGACGTTGGGGGCCGGCTCCCCCCACAGCAAGCCTGGAGGTGAGGCTGGGTGAGGGGAAGGGAGAGAGCGCCACCCTAGGCCCTAGAAGCAGGGGTGGGACACAGGGTGCCCCGGAGCAAGGCCATTAACGAGTTTCCAAGGTCTGCGGCTGCTGCGGGACAGGCACTGTAGGAGTCAACAGGACCCTGAGGCCTGGATTCAAGGCCCATCCTCGGCCTCGTTTTTATGTTTCCTTTAAAGAAAATTAAGATTATTAAAAAAATTTTTTTTTTTTTAACATTTATTCGTTTTTGAGAGACAGCGAGACACAGATCGCGAGCAGGGGAGGGGCAGAGAGAGAGAGGCAGACACAGAATCCGGAGCAGGCTCCAGGCTCCGAGCCGTCAGCACAGAGCCCGACGCGGGGCTCGAACCCACGAACCGCGAGATCGTGACCTGAGCCGAAGTCGGCCGCTCAACCGACGGAGTCCCCCAGGCGCCCCAAGGTTATTTTTACTGTGGCAAAAGACACAGAACAGAAAGTTGCCCATTTTAACCATTTTGAAATGAACGATTCAGCGGCCGTGAGCGTCCTGACAGCGCGGCCGCCACCGTGCCTAGCTTCAGGACGCTTTCGTCCCCGCAGGAGGGACCCGTTCCCATCAGCTGGCATCCCGCGCCCCCCCCCCCCCCCCGCCCCAGCAACGGGAACCCACTTCCCGTCTCTCTGGCTTTGCTGTGCCCACGTCATGTGCATGGAATCGCTCGGTGTGAGGCCTTTGTGTCTGGTTCCTCCGCTCGGCGTCACGCTCCCAGGGTCCATCCGAGCCCCTGACGCTCAGCCGTCCGGGACCCTCTCTTGGCTGGTGCTTCTTGAGCGCCCGGTTGCCAGGCACGGTTCTGACCCTGGCGAGAGCTGCCTGCTCGGAATCCCAGGTGGTAGCGGCTCGGCCTGGCGCAGGCAGGGATAGGCAGGGAGGCACAGGCCTGGGTTCGAGGCCGGGCCCGGCCACAGAAGTTGTGAGGTTCTCATCTCTCCGACCTCCCGTCTCCTCGCTCGCAGCGGGGATGCTGCGGCTGGAGGGCCGTTGGCCTGCGGGGGCCTCCCAGAAAGAAGATCGATCTGACTTCCGGGGAAAAGAAACGGAGAATCTTCCGGCCCCCAAGCGCTGCCCTGTGCAACAGGGCCTCCAGCGGGGGTCTTTAAAACCCACACGCACGCGATGCGACTTTCCAGGTTTGTGGACAAGATAGCTAAGCGGAATCCGTGAGGTCCTCAAGTTCCGCTTTGTTCCGGCAAAAACTGGGGCCTGTGGTCTGCACGTCGTCCTGTGTCACCTCGCCTTTCCTGAACTCCTTCTCCTGATTACGTGGTCGCACCTCACACCGCCCCCCCTGCAGCCTGAGTCCGACCACACGGCTTCGCCTCGGGGCATAAAACCCCAGCGAGGCTCCCTGCTCCCTACCTTCCTCTGGTGGCAACAGCTGTCCCAGCCGTGCGTGAAGGCAATAGGATGACCTCAGTCCTCTGGGACTGAGTCAGGTTGTCAAGGGTCAGTGGCCTGAGGGGATGTGCCTTTGCTGACTTTCTACTTAGGTCCCTTGGATCCCAGACTCTAAGTTAGGTGTTAACCTGTAGGCAGTTGACAAGTTGCAAACTATTTTTGCTTCGGTAGAAAAGATTGTGCTTTATACTGAGTCTGGTGTGGTGTCCTCTGTGACATTCTTGTCTCATGGGATTTAAAACTGCCCATGTTCCCCCTTGAGTCATCTTTCCCATCCTGCTGGACACACCTTTGACGCATCTTGTCCTGCTGGACGCGTGCTTGCTGTATATTCATGTAAGAATTGTTCTTAACTTTTCGAAAGGTATACTTTGTACTTTCCTTCCTGCCTTCCTACTTTCTTCCTTTTCCATTCAACATCCAACCAACCACCCATCCACCATCCATCCATCCAGTATCTATCCATCCACTTATCTATCCATGCACACACCCATCCCCCACCCATCCATCCTTCCACATATCCATCTATCCCCCATCCACCAATCCATCTACCTATCCATCCATCCATCCATTCACCTATCCATCCATCCACCTATCCATCCACTATCTATCCATCCATCCATCCATCCACCCACCCATCTGTCCATCCATCCATCCATCCATCCATCCGTTCATTTGTCCATCCATCCAACCATCCATCCATTTGTGCATCCATCAATTCACCCACTATCCATCCACCCATCCATCCATCTATCCATTCACTGTCCATCCATCCGTCCATCCACCTACCCATCCATCCATCCATCAATTCACCCACTATCTATCCACCCATCCATCCATCCATCCATCCATCCATCCATTTGTCCATCCATCCAACCATCCATCCAACCATCCATCCATCCATTCATCCATCCACCTATCCATCCATCCATCCATCCATCCATCCATCCATCCATCAATCCACCCACTATGCATCCACCCATCCATCCATCTATCCAATCACTGTCCATCCAACCATCCATCCATCCAGTATCCATCCACTATCTATCCACCCATCCACCCACCCATCTACCCATCCATCCATCCATCCATCCATCCATCCATCTATCCACTGTCCATCCACTCATCCATCCATCTATCCATTCACTGTCCGTCCATCCATCCATCCACCTACCCA
>NW_026057589.1:24972997-24987223 GCF_023721935.1 Panthera uncia
ATCCACCCACCCATCTACCCATCCATCCATCCATCCATCCATCCATCTATCTGCTGTCCATCCACCCATTCATCCGTCTATCAATTCACTGTCCGTCCATCCATCCATCCATCCACCCACCCATCTGTCCATCCATCCACCCATCCGTCCATCCTTCCATCTACCCACCCATCCATCCACTCATCCATCTATCCAGCTGTCCATTTATATCAGAATTGGAGTTCCAAAGTGAGACAGTTGGATCATTTAATACCATGCTTGTTTGAAATAAAAGCTGACAAATATTAGTCTGGGTGGAGTGGTCCCCAGCCCTGTCAATCTGCTTTTGTGGTGACATTTCCACTAATTGAGTGAGGTAAACCTGCAGCTTCTCAGTTTTCATGGAAATAGGTCCCAAGCACGTGTTCAGCATGAAATGTGCGGTGAGGTGGACAACATGACTTTTGATTGTTGAACCGACCGGCACGTTGGCACCATCGTCAAGGGGCCTGCGTCGGCTCATTGGTTCGGAAGGGTGTTCTTGGTGCAGTGCCCCCCAAAGGCCCCCGTCCCGCCTCTGCCACATTGTTGTGTTTCCCGCTGAGTGGGCTGCATGAGCAGAGAATGTGCAGAACGGTCGTGTGCCCTCCGTGTGCGCTCACGAACGTGGATCTCTCACGTGTGTGTGTGTGAGGCTGGGGAGCAGGTGCTAAGACCACGCTTCTCGCAACCCCGTGGCCAGGCTGTGGGATGCGGCTAGCCGTCACCTTTGCAAGCCTCTCGAGTGGCCACGAGGCCACGGTCATCCCCCCAAACAGAAGCAACCCGAGGGCCCGATGTGACTGAGCTGGGTAAGGTGGCTTTGTGAGAAGTATCACGCTGAAGGCAACTTGTGTTTTCCCAAGACCATTGTAGGAGACAAGCAAGCAGCAACTAATAGAGACCAAAACACCGACACCCCCTTGGCGTCCAGCATGGGTCAGGCCCCTCCGTTACCAAGTGACGCCACACCGTCTCGGTGCCACGGGGGTCAGCGGGGAGGTCAGCGTGCTTCCTTCGCTGAGCCAGAAGATGAAGGGAAATCACTCCCCTGAGAGCTCGGCGCCCAGAAGTGCTTCTCTGACCACTGCCACCATTTATCACCACACCCCTGCCTCAGGACCCCGGAGCCCTAGCCGGCTGCCCTGGGGTGTCCACTCCATGGCTGAGTCTCTGGCTCCCCCCGCCTGAGCCGCAGCCCCTTCTCCAGCACAGTGGGCTGGTGTGGGGGGTGCCTGGGGGCTCAGCCAGCAAACGGGCAGACGCAGAAAGTCCCGCGGGCCCCTTCCTTCTGGCGCCGTGGAGGGTCCGAGGCATCGCCCCACCCCAGCCGCTCAGAACCCCGGTTCTTGCTTCCTAGAGCCGAGCGGGTCACACGCGGGTCACATCGTCAACGGCCTGCGGATGCCAACACTTTCCACCAGCTGACTTTCCGGTCACAGGCTTGCGGCCCCCGGCACGGCGGGTTCACCTGAGTCCTGAGTGGGAGCAGGAGGGCGGCTGCAGGCAGGGGAGGTGTGCCCGGGCGAGAGCCACACCTAGGCGGGCCACACGGCCTTCTCTGCTCGCGGTTGGAGCCCCCCTTCCCGCGGCCTCCCCTGGGCTGACCGCTGAGCCCACATTCACAAAGGATTGGACCGGATTGGCCGAGGCACCCCGCCCGGCGCTCTGCCTCCGGCCTCGCCTCTCTGGCCGGTGTTGGTTTCCACAAACAGGAAGCCCCCAGGAGCCACGGCCACCAGCGACCTCCAGAAACATCCACACCACTGTTGGCCACTCCAACCGTCCGAAAAGCCTTTATCCACTGGGGCTGGGGGGCTCCCTCCCAGCCCCGCCCTGCAGCCCTGGGCTACAGATAGCTGCCCACACCCATGTCGCATCATCGAGGAGGAAAAACTGGGAAAGAACATATAGAACACGATACTTTTATGTAACAATTTAAAATACCGAAAATCACAGTGTATTTGGGAAGGACACACAGATAAACTAGTCCCCTGGGTGGGTCCAGCCTCAAGGCACTAAGTGCTCATGCGTTATTGGCCCATTTGACAGAAGAGGAAGCAAGAAGGTGGTTGGGGTCCAGCAGCTCTGGCCAGACCCCAGCGGGAACGGGTCCTGCCCCGGTAGCCTGGCTTTAAACAGCTCATGGCTGGGGTGGCGAATCTATAATAATCCATTTTTACAAAGAGAGAAGGTGCAGGGTGCTCGCCTGTCTGCTCCCGGTGATGGGGCCCCTCTGGTGTGTGTAAATTATTTCAGAGCTCAAATTACAGAGGGGGCCTCAGAGACGAAGGGACCAGACAAGCAGGGAGCCGGGGGAGGGGGGCGCGGGGGGCGGGAGCTGGCGACGGGTCAGGCCTGTCCCTCCTCTGTCCCGGGTCTGTGGACGGGGCCGCACGGGAGATGCTCTGTGTTCTGGCAGCAGGAGGAAAGGGGGACCAAGAAAGCAGTGAAATTGGCTTTAATGCTATGTTCTGTTAAATCTGACCCACCGGAAACATCCTCCTTTTTACAAGTATTCAAAGTTAAGAGTTATTAAGGTATTTTGCACCCTGTTTTTGTACCAAGACTGTGAAACCCCGCCAGGGTGGCTGAGGTTGGGCTGGGGGCTGGGGGCTGGGGCCACCTCTGTCTGCTGGGGGTGCACTGAGGCTCAGAGGGGCCCCTGTGGCGGGAGGCCCGGTCGTCCTCGTCGCCGGGGCGGAGGGCTGGGCTGCAGCTGCGTCTGGGTGGCCCCAGGGAGCGAGGGAAGCACCTGGCAGTTTCGGTTTCCGACAGGAAGCTGCCTGCTCCTATCTCCTCGCCCCGGCTGCACCCTCTGCCCCAAAGCTCTGGGTGGCGCCCCGCCCGGAGAGCCCCAGGTGGGGACAGCCCCTCGCTGGGACGAGGAAGCCTGGCTGAGGGGCCAGGGCCAGGCGCAGCCCCTCTCGGCCCCCTGGGCCTCCCTGAACTTGGGAGCGCGGTGCCCCGCCGGGGGCCATGAAGGCGGGGAAGGGCTCTGACTTGCACTTTTTGTCAGCTGCCTATCACCTGCTTTTAGGATGTTTGGTCCCAACCTCCGAGTAGAGATGCCGTGGTGATACAGGGGCTTGGCGTCTGTCTGTCTGTCTGTCTGTCTGTCTGTCTGTCTGTCTGTGTGTCCAGGCCTGGCAGAACCATCCAGACAAGACCTCCTCTGAGGACCCTGGGAAATACTGTGCAGAAAGCAGGGGTGCGGGGCCACCCCGAGGTGCTGGGGAGGCGAACCACCACCTCTGGGTGCTGGGGTCCCGTGCCCTGGGGTGCCCTGCACAGACGGGGAGCCGGGAACCTTAGATATCGTGTCCCAGTCGGGGAGCCCAGCTGCGAGGAGAGGCCAGCGGCCCAGCCCCGGAGCCGAGGGGCCCCTGTCTGAGGCCGAGTCAGGCTGGCCCCGCGGCCTGGGGCCCACACTCACTGCAGTTTGCCGTGAGGGGCACAGCCAGGTGGGACCATGTGCAAAGGTCCCCCCTGCCCCTCCCGCTGGCCCTTCCTCCCCGACCGCTCCCCCTGGTAGGGTCTGCAAGGTCGGGGCTTTCCACACACTCAAAATGCACCCCAACTTGGGAGGGAAGGAGGAAGCTCTGGGGGCCGCAGGGCGGGGTCAGCTCCCCGGTTCCTTCTCCACTGGCCTCTCTGAGCCGCCCCAAGTGGCCTTTCCCGGGAAGGGGCTGCAGGGGTTCGCGGAAGTTTCCCGGGAGGCAGTGAGCACCAGGAAGGGGAGCGGGGAGGCAGGGCTGCACCCAGGGCCGGCCGCCGCACCGGAGCCTTCTCTCAGCAGTCCCCCAGCCTGTCCGAGGTCTGGCCGTCGTCCCCACGTCACAGACGCGGACAGGCCTGCGGGGTCGTGGGGCCACCACCCCGCTGCCGCACAGCTGAGCGCACGGAGTCCGGGAAGCCAGGCCGCGCAGAGCAGGGCACAGACCCCTGCCCACACCTCGTCCTCGGAGAGGCCTCCTCTGAACCGTCCCATCCCCCTCCTGGGCCTCCTCGCAAAGGCGATCCCCCCTCAAGGTGTCCGTGAGGCCTCTCAGGCCCAGGGGAGGGGCCCGGGCGCCAGGGCCAGGCCCCCGGGGCCGAGGGTCATTAGGGTAAGGACTAAGAGAGAGCTCCCCGGACTTCGAGGGCCGTGCTGGGCCCGGGCCCCTCTCTGCCACCTGCCCGCGTGTTCAGACCTACAAGTTCCTCTGTGCCCCCTCAAGGCTTCGCGCCCCACACTGCTTCCTCTCCGACAGACCCCTGTCCACACCCGCTCCCCTCTGGGAGCCACACCAGACGTCCACACCTGTCTTAAGCCCCCAACGGCAGGGAGCGTCAGAAACAACACTTCGGCGTCCGGTGTTCTGGCGGGCAGCGGTAGGCCGGGCCGAGGCCAGCGCTATTGCGCTCCCCAAAGGTTTCACAGCAGCAGCAGCAGCAGCAGAGGGGGCTTCGCTGGGGGGCCCCCGGGCCGGGCAGACAGCTCTGCCCCACATCAGCTGGTGCTCGTGTGATCCAGGTGCCAGCTGTGGGGCGTCAGGCAGCACCTGCCTCGGGCTCCGTAGCGTGGGCCACCCAGACCCCACCGCAGGCTCTGAGAGGGTCCGGCCGGGGGCGGGGGGCTGCTGAGTAAATCTGCGCCCCTGGGCGGCGGATGCCGGGGGATCCCTTTCCTGAGGTCCCCGTCGGGGAGCGCCTGCCGGGGACGTGCTGTGTGACCCGGGGCGGGTTTTCTGACCTCTCTGATTTGTGTCCTCACCTTACAGTCAGGCCGACGGCGCCTTGCAGGCCGGCCGAGGGAAGCCGCACCCCGGGCCAGGAAGGAGTCTGGGCTGGATTTGCCCCCCCTGCCCCCTCTACCCCGTCCCCTCCCGCAGCCTGGGGAACAATAGCTTCCGTGTCCCTGTTCGCAGGGCTGCCTGCCGCCTGGGAGACCGTCAGCGATGCCCCCAGCACCGTGTCCGCCTGGGGAGGCTGCACTGGCCTGGGGGGCAGGTGCACCCCTCTCCTCCACCGTGCCACCTGGACCCTCGCACCAGGGGCAGAGGGGATCGCACCCGAGGAGGGGTCTGCCCACGTTCTCTCAGACGTCAGTCCCAGTTGGTGAGCCCAAAGGGGGCCACACCTGATTCCTCCTGACCCACCAGCTCTATAGCTGGGGAGGGGGTCTGCACGCACCGAGGCCTCTGACCGGGGCCCTGGGCCCTGGGCCCTGTGGCTCCCGCTGCCCGGTACTATCCACACGAGGCTCCTCAGGCTGCGAGAGAGGGGATCCCAGCTGCCTCAGGGACACCCTCTGGCTAGGAGAGGCCATCAGGGTCGAGCAGGGACCACCACGTCCTTGTCCCCGCTGCCTGGCAGGGAGCTGAGGCCCATGTGGACAGACTTCCGGCAGATTCCATCGCTAGTCTCCAGGCGCACCTCGGCCTCAACTCCAGGTGCTGAGCTGGCCCCCAAATCTGGAGGGCTTGACCTTGCCAGGCTGGGGACTGGAGGCGGACACAGCCTAGGGGGACTCAGTGGGTCCCAGAAGCCCTCCGTGGCCTCAGCCAAAGCAGTCCTGTCTGTGGGCCAGCCCTTACGCCGCCCTCCGTGCAGACCACCTGCCGGCCCCCTTGGGGAGGAGGGGGAGGGGCAGGGCCTCACCCGGGGTCACTTGGGGGGGCCAAGTGACCTGTTCAGAGCCTACCATCTCCAGGAGGCCTGGCCGCCAGGTGCCCCCAGCAACCGGCCACGGGGACCCCCTGCAAGGGAGCGTGCCCTCCGGGTTCGTCTCCAAGCACTGCCCCTTAGGGGCCGAAGGGTCAGCCCCCAGGTCCGGCTCCAGCCCCTGGCCCCGCCTGCTGACCCCAGGCAGCTCACCCTCTGCCTCTGGGCCTCAGTTCCTTGTCGGACAGACCTAGATGCCCCTCAGCCCCCCTCAGCCCCCGTGGTGGCGTCAGCAGGCACACACCGTGCGGGGGGAGGTCGTCTCCTCCGGGCGTAGGATGCACCCACTCCCGTCAAGGGATGAGCACCCGTGAGCCGGCACCGCCGCGGGCACCAAGGGGATGACAGAGGCAGCGGCCCAGTGCCAGCGGGGCGACATGACAAGTGAATGTGGGGACCCGCCAGACACCTCGTTTGCTGGTTAGAATCATAAACAGAAGGGGAAGATACAGCAGGGAGAGGAGGGTGAGGAGGAGGGAGCAGGGCAGGTGCCCGAGGGGCGGTCGCAAGGAGGGGCCGGCAAGGGCGCAAGGACGAGGGTGAGGGCGGGAAGCCCTGGGAGGGCCTGTGTGCAGGCGTGCTGTGATCCGACTGACTTTGTCATAGGCTCGCTCCCGCAAGTGACAGGGACAAGGCCGGTCTGTAAGTGCCCCCGAGAGACTGCACTGACGCCCACCTGCACCCTGGGCAGCTGTCAGGGGCTGCCTGTCCGCCCCGGCGGGGGTTGTAATCGCTAACGCCCACTGCGCTCCAGCCTCCGCTGCAGAACAATCCATGCGAATGATCCGGAGCCCACGGAGTCCACGGGCCCCGTGGCCAGCCCAGGTGACGCCCCTCTTCTCCCCGGCCGCCGCCCCTCCCTTGGCTAACAGCAACCGAGGCCTCGTCCAGAGCGGATGATCCCAGAGGGAACACGGACGGAGAGTCCTGGCCCAGTGGTAACCCGTTCTGGCCTCCCCCCGGGGCCACGCTTCCTGGCTGTGCCTCCCCTGGTCAACCGTAGTCACGGAAGTGAAAGTGTGAGAAAGCCCCCGAGGCCGGCTGCTGAATCAGGTTAACACGGATGCCTCTCTGCAGTCAAGATACCTCGAGAAGTGAAAGCCTTCTCTGCCTCCTCCAGCTGCCCTCTTGGGACCACTTCCTCCAGGAATCTGGCCTGGATTGCACCCGGCCGGCAGCTCTATCTTCCTAGGCTCAGATTCGGGGTTCAGTGGGTGGGGAGGACATGGCTGGTTGGTGTCCTCTTGTTGGCCTGTCTCAGGAGGCTTGTGGCACGGGGACCGCATGGGCAGGGGACACACATGTTCCAGCAGAAACTGAGGGCCCCAGGAGCAAAACGCCCCACATTTACTGGGGGAGGAAGGGGTCCTGGCTTTCCCCAGGAGTGGCCTTCCTCTTTGTCCTGACAGAAGCCTCAGGGGACTGCAGGCTCTGCCCTTGGAACCAGGCTTCCTGACCGAGTCCAGGCTCCTGTGTGTCCAGAGTTTCGTGCCCCAGAGGCTGGCTCCGGAGGGCCACCCAGAGTGCCTCAGGGGATGCGGGGGGGCGGGAGGGACAGGTGGGTGTGTGTCCTGAGGGCTTCCCGACCCCTTGGACGACCACAGCCCCACTGCACTCCCTCTCCTGGGCTCTCTCCCAGCTCCTTCCCCTCTGCCCTTCTTCGCCCCTGCTCAGGGACGTCGGCCCCCAGACTGTGTTTAACCTTTGCTCTGTTTAACCCTTGACCCTTATTAAAGGTCATCAAATCACCCTTCTCCAATCCCTCCGTGGTGCTGCTGGCTTCCTGCCAGGCGGTGGCCCTGGGGCCGACTTCCCTCCCTGAACGGACCCTGCATCCGTCTGTAGGGTCAACAGAGCCAGCTCAATCGTGCCTCCGCTCTGGCCTGCTGGGTGCCTCTGGGAACCTTGGTATCTTTTTCTGTGATGGCGGTCGCCATGACATGCGGGCTTGCAGGCCCCGAGCCAGGGTCTCTGGCACTGCGTGTTCGGGACAGGAACAGGAGGCGGGAGATGGGACCTGTCACCTCAGGTCTCGGTGGGGTCTGAGCGAAGGGAAAAGCCCCTGCGGGAGGGCCGCCCTGCACACGGCGACGATACCGACAAGATCAAACAGCAAAGTTGCCAACGGTACTTTGTGCACAGGCGCAGATGGTCACAGCCATGTCACAGGTCAGGCGGTCACTGCGGGGCTCAGCCCAGGCCCTCATCGCGGAGAGGGGCTTTCGGGCACACTCCGACCCCGATGCCCTGGGCACCCCGTGCACATCTGTCGGTGTCCTGACGGTCCCCACAAGCACGGCCAGGGGCCACGGCTGAGTGACAAGAGGGATGGTGGGGGCTTGGGACAGAGATGGCCTTGCTCCCCGGGAGGCCGTGCGGCCACATCCTGACCACAGGCCGTGATAGAGATGGGCAGTACGGGCTCTGGGCACCTTTCCCCAAGCCTGCTGCCTGGATACAGATGGGACGGTTACAGATCTGGTCACCTGGACTGGGGGGCCCTGAATCCAATGACAAGTGTCCTTACAGGAAAGGAGAGGACATAGGGACACAGAGGAGAAGCCACATGAAGACAGGGGCAGAGATGGGAGGGACACAGCCACAGTTGGAGGAGGCAGGGAGGACCCTCCCCGGGAGCTGGAGGAGGGGGCTTGGCCCTGCCCACACCTCGATTTTGGGCCCTGGGCCTCCAGACCTGGGGGCGGATAGATTCCTATTCCGAGCCCGCTGGTCGGTGGCACTTTGTCACAGCGGTCCCAGGAGATTAATACAGCAGGGAAGGGCATGCAGAGAAGAGCCCGTGGTCAAGGGGAAGCTGGAGGGGGCAGGGGGAGGACGGAGCCTGAGAGGGCGTGGTGGGGAGGAGGAGCCTCCCCACCGTGCTTGTGGGAACTGTCAGGACACCGATAGATTTGCACAGGGTGCCCCGGGCACACTGGGGTCGGAGTGTGCACGTGCTGGCTGTGGTGGCCTCTGGACCCTCCCCACCCTGGACCAGGTGGCCCACTGCTGGACTCCGCCGGGCTCCAGGCTCAGGACGGCACCTTCTGTGGGATCTCACCCAACCCCCACTAACCACCCAACACCAGCCGCATCTGCTTGGACGCCTCTAGGGATGGGATGCTCATTATCTCCCTGGTCACACGAAGGCTGAAGTCTGCCACCTGGACCCCACGTTGTCCCTCCCCAGTGATACCAGAGCAGGCTCGACTCAGCTTCTCCCCCAGGTGGTCATGCTGAATTGCCCCCCAGCCTCCTCTGCTTCAGGCCAAATTGGAGTGACTTCAATGCTCTGTCCTGGCCCTCCTCTGCTGGGTGTCCTGGGTCCCATCTTTGGTTCCTGTCGGGGGCACAGCAACCTGACCCTCAGTCTCCTCGTCTGCAGAGTGGGCTTGTTGGAATGGGGGCCTGCACATACAGTAGGCGCCTAATAAATCTGAGTGAGGTAAACACTGCTCTTTCCCACTGCACGCCCAGGTCTCCCCTGCCCTGAGCGGGTCTACCACCCGTGGGGTCGCCGTGGGGTCCGGACCCCCCCGGTCCTCCACCACAGCAGGGCTGCGGAGGGCGCCGGGTCCCCAGCCGGGCTGCTCGGCGCCTGCCCGGGGCTCTGCAGCGGGATCCGGCGGCCAGAAGGGCCACGCCGTCTGCCTGACCTCGGCGTGCGCCTCCTGCCAGCCGGACAGCCACGGCCACGTTCAGAGGTGTTCGCTCTCAGGCAGAAAGGCTCCGTCCTAACCCTTCAGAAGATATCACCAACCGTTGTTGCTTTCATACTTTAGGGCCACTTAAAGTATTTTGGGGTCTCCGAGGTTTTCATGGATTCTTGGGGTGCCTGTGGGCCCCAGAAACCGCACGGTGGAGCCGTGCTCCCCACTGGCCTGTCCTAGACCCCGAGACCCCCAGACCCCAAGGGCTCCCCCAGCCGGCCTGCTGCTCTCCCTGGCGGTCCCTCCAGCATTGGAGAGCCCTGGGGGGGGGGGGGTAGGGGGTGGGGTCTGGGGCGGCCTGAGGGGTAGGACGTGTCCCAGCCTGGCTGTGGCCGTCCTGTGGAGCAGGACGATTAAGAAAAGATGGGCTGTGAGCTCGTAAAAGCCAGAGTACCTCGGGGCTGGGACTCCCGTGCCCACACAAGCAGGAGCCCAATAACACGCTGGCCAAACACCCACTGCCCCAGGGAGCCCCCCTCCCCCCCCTCCCCCCCGGGGAGCAGTGAGCTTGGCATGCGCAGTGACCGCGGGGTCGATAAAATGATGGCTGGGATTCTGCATGAGACCGTCCGCCCCGGTGCCCGCGGCCCACCGGCACCGTGGAGGCACTGCCGCCTCGAACTCCTTCCTCGCGCGAATGCCCCCGCCCCATCCAAACACAACACAGCCCGAGGCTCGCACGCGCACCTGCTGTCTGTCCTCTCCCTCAGCAGCCTGGGAGGAGCTGCGCCTTGGCTCCATTAGGGAGCAGGAGGACAGGCTTTGACACACGAGGACCCTGAGGCCCAGGCGAGGACGCGGGGGGTGGCGGGGCCCGGCTGCCGGTTCCCAGAGAGGGGCGGCGGGGGGGGGGGGGGGGCTGCCCCAGGAAGGGAAGGGGCTGTGTGGTGCCTACCAGGAACTTGACCGGACCGGAGCCACTGGCCAGCCTGAGAGGCAGGGTGACCATGTGCCAGGGCCAGCAACCTGGCACCACCCTGTAGGCGTCTTGGAGCCACCCACACGTGGGAGATGCCGTGGGCGCGCTCCTCACTCTGTCTCAAGGCAGGCTTTCCCACACCTGGCTTCGGGTGACCGACAGAGCCCGAATCAGGGGCTGGCCCTCGGGGCCTGGACGGCAGCAGGTTGGGGAAGCAGGCTCTACAGAGGTGGCAGGGACATCCCTGGGTCGGGGTGCCGGGCCTGCGGGTCAGGGGCCCACTTGGCCTCTGGAGAAGGCTCCAGCAGCGGGACTTGGGGCTGTGAGGTCTGGAAGGTTACGAATCTTTCTCGGAGCGTGGCCACGTGGCGTGGGCTGGGTAGTGGGGTCACCTGCTCACGGCTGTGCCCCCCCCCAGTCTTGGGGTGAGCCAGGGGCTTGGCAGTGGGGGCCACGGGGTGGCGGGGAGGCCTGCCCAACACCACTTCTCTCTGGCACCGGCTCCAAAGGGCAGGGGTCTTGCCAGGGACGGCTCATCAGTGGGTATGGCGGTTGAGTCCTGGACCATCGCTGGAGCCCAGGGCCCTGGCCCAGGCCCTCTTCCCCGTGGCCCCAGTGTCCTCATCCCACCCCTAAGCCTCAGGGTCCTGCCGGGAGGACCGCACACCGCCTTCCTCACCAAGTCCCGGGACCCTGCCCGTGGGGGAAGACAGAGCCCACTCCCTCCTAGATGGGACTGAGCAGGCCCCTTCCAGCATCTGCCTCTGGGTGGGGCGCCCACACCCGGCCTGGCACCTGCCGGGCCCTCCGGGGCCACCTGTCCCAGCTGTGTGGGTTTGAGGTGAGTCAACAGAGCCAGGCAGGAGGCAGCCTGGAGATGTCACACTCTGACCACCTGCTCCGGCCCCCACGCCCCCCCCCATCCCCTTACCTGGCTGCCCTTCCTGGGGACCCCGGGGCACTGAGCAGCCGGTGGACGCGGCGACGCTCTCCAGCACAGGGGGACGCCAGGGACATAGGACTGGAGGTGGGTCCGGGAGGCAGTCCTGGCGCCGGGCGACAGGCGAGCAGCCCTCTGCGGGCCGACGTGAGCGCCCTTCCTGACCTCGTGGGGCCTCGAGGGAGGGAAGAGGGCCGCGGCCGGCCTGGCTCTCCGGCAGCCGGCGGCCTCTGTCCCCCAGACAGCTCCACGCCTTCTAGCAGCCGTGCCCGCCGGCCTGGGGAGGGGGCGGGAGGCTGCAGGGGCTCATGTGACGCAGGGCGGGCCTGGGGAGGCGCCGGTGGGGGAGGTCTCCGTGCAGCCCGCAGGTCGGGCAGCCAGCTGTGTCACTGTGATAGTAGGGCCGGGGGCCGGGGAAGCGGCCTGCAGCTGTGCCCACCGCTTCCTCAACAGGAACCATCTGGGCCGGGCCCTGCCCGGCCTTCCCTCGCGGCCATTCCGGTCTGACTTTCCAACAACTTCCTCCTACAGCCGGCCCGCTGACACCACACCCACCTGGAGAGGGGACGGCCCGGACCGCCAGGCGCGCTTCCTCGACCGGGGCTGAGGGGGTAGTGTCCGTGCGGGCCGAGCCCCCGACCCCACGCGCCCCGTCCACCTGTGCCCCCCGCCCAACCTTGGGCCTGGCTCTGCTCCCCCGCACTGCCCTCGGCCGGGCTTTCCCGCCTCCCCACCCAGTTCCCCGGGGCCGCTTCCCTGAGCGTTGGCCCTGCCCTGGAGTCAGACCTCGCCCTGCGTCCTGACCGGCCACCCCTCACCCTCCACACCCCCGGGGCTCTCCTTTGGCTGCCTGGGGCCTCCTGACCCCCACCCACTCTGAAAGGACCGCCGCAGGCCAGGTGAAGAAACCCCTCTCTGAGCGCGGCCTCCTGGCTGGTGGGGGGGGGGGGGGCTCCTCAAGGAGACCCTTCCCCACTTCTCCATGGGCACCTTGCAGGGACAGTGACCAATTTGGATGGGATCTGCTGGGGGAATTAGAGCTGCTCCCCCAGTCTGAGGGCTTCCAGAAACCATGTCAGACCCTCTGTGTCCTCGGAGCCCCCTCCCCACGGGCACTCAGCAAAGAGGGTGCCAGGTACATCAGAGGCACTAAAAAGGCCACGTACTGAAGGCAGCCACAGATGTGGGGTGACGGCAGGAGAGCAGGTGGCCTTGTGAAGAAGACACTGGGCCCCGTGCCCCCACACTGGCCCAGCAGTTAGCTCCCTTGGGGCCCAATCACGGCTGCAGGCTCAGCATCGTCAGACAGGCCGAAGGGGTGAGGCCCGCAGACGCAGGGCTGGTGCACAGACCTCTGTGCTGTTTTCATTCCACTGAGTTGAGGTTTTCAGTAATGCCTGCACATGGCGAATACTGCAAGCCGTGCATAAGGGGTACAGCAAGAAATAAGACCCCCTCCCCCTGTTTCCTGGTGTGTTTCTCCAGAGCTCACGGCTGTCACAGTGGTTTTTTGGGGGGGGTCCTTCTGGAATTGGTGCAGGGACAAGACCGTGCTGCCCCACGTGCACACGTCCTCCCCACAGGGTGGACAGCTCCCCACCCCCAGGGTTCAGGTGGGAAGGAGGGTCCTGTGAGCCAGCCGGTCCCTGGGCATCACCGTTGTCCTCACGGCACCCCCTCTCTGCTTCCTGAGCTCTGACTCGGGACAGGACGGAGGGTCCGGGGCCCAACCCGGCTGGTCCCCTCCTTGCTGTATGGTGGTGATGGCAGGGCCGGCCTGTTGCAGGGGAGGGCCCTGTGCACGGCCTGCCCCGTGGTCAGCACGCACGTGTCCGTGTTCCTGACCTTGCCCCTGATGCTGCTTTCTAGACTGCACATGGCCAGGCCTCTCAGAGCTGGCAGAGAGAAAGACTCGGGGGCACAGGCCCCTGGGAAGGCAGCAGCTCGGCACCCGGGTGGGGCCGCCCCCGCCCCCGGGCCAGGCAGATGTTCAGGGCTCACACCTGCAGAAACACCCCCCACAGATGGGGCACTTCCACTTTCGGGAAGAAGCCTCTTGTCTGGCCTGCTTTTCTAGCGGTCAGGGCCGACAGGGGATGGGCTCCAAGAGGCCTGTTCGAGAGGAGGGGGTGGGGGCAGTCCTGGCCCCCGACGGCCACCTTGGGGGCACCTGCCCACGCCCTGCCCCTGCGCCCCACCCCCGCCCCCCAGGCCAGGCAGTTGGTGCTTGTGGGGAAGCAGACGTTGGCTGTGGCTTTCAGAGCTGGGCAGCCGGCTGGGAGATAAGGAGCTGAGGAGGAAGCGGCTGCAGCAGCAGGGGTTCGGGAGGGGGTGGGGCGCCGGGCCTGCCTGCCCACCCTGTCCCGTGCTGCTCCCTCCAGAGACCACTGCCATCTGACCTTCCCCCACTCCCTCCCTCCCTCACAAACACCCATGGGGCCATGTGGGGGTTACGCAGGTGCCTTGCTTTCTGGGAACCTATGGGAAACAGACGTTCAATCAATAAGTCCTCAATAGATGTGGCTCAAGGGAGGTGACTTGGAAGCTGTGTATGAAGGATCAATTAGGAGCTCCCCCTGGGGATGTTGGGGGAGAGCATTCCATGTAGAGGGACCTGAGGCAGCCTTACCTCCAGGCTTTCGGGAATCTGCAGGAGGGCGAGAGAGGTAGAGGGAGGCCAGTAGGGGACTGTGGGGGAGTGACACTGGATGGAGGCAGGCAGGGAAGCCTGCCAGGCTGAGTGTATTATTTCTGCCTCCTTTTCTAGCCTGCAGGAGCCCCCATGACTGCTGGGTGGATGGGTGGTTGGATGGATGGATGGATGGATGGATGGATGGATGGATGGTTGGATGGTTGGATGGATGGACAAATGGATGGATGGATGGATGGATGGATGGATGGATGGATGGATGGATAGGTGGATAGGTGGATGG
>NW_026057589.1:24992223-25009638 GCF_023721935.1 Panthera uncia
GGATAGGTGGATGGATAGGTGGATGGATGGATGGATGGATGGATGGATGGATGGATGGATGGACGGACAGATGGATGAGTGGGTGAGTGGGTGGGTGGGTAGATGGATGGATGGATGGATGGATGGATGGATGGATGGACAGATGGATGAGTGGGTGAGTGGGTGGGTGGGTAGATGGATGGATGGACGGATGGATGGGCAAGTAGATCAGTGGAAACATGATTCTATTCAAAGAATATGATTCTATTTACAGAAGGACTGGGGCCCACAAAGGTGATGTCCCCAGTTGCAAAGCTTTCAAAAGAGAGATATAAGTCACAGGAGGATAGAAGTCCCAAACAGGTCAGAAGGGGGTGTGGGCAGCTCCACACGAACCAAGCTGGGCCAGCACTGTCTAGCCCAGAGCCCAGAGGGCTGCCGGTCTCGGCCTCAGGTCCTGAGTGACGTGTGGCCACACGGTGGTGGACCCAGCGAGGTGGTGGACCATGTGCTTATTCAGGGCGGAACAGAAGAAGCTGGCCCAGGACTAACTGCTCCGCCCACCATTGCCCAGCTCAGGTCAGAGCCACAGGAAAGGTCCCATGTGCGTGGCTGGATAGAGACGTGGACACTGCACACACGGGCAGGGCCCCGGGGGTCCCGGCCGCAGTTAGGTCCGGCGTACTCACTGGCAGCGTGGAGGGGCCACTTGTGGGAGCCGTGCTGGAAACAGCCCAGGAAAAGGCTGATCCCATCTCAACCCTCCTGGTGCCCTGGGCCCCTTCGGTGGTGCAACCCCTGGGCCTTGTCTCAAAATAATGTTTTTGAGAACACAAACGCATTCACAGAATCACAAAGGAAGCCCGTTATGCCCAAATAAAGTTGCCTAAATGTTAAAAAATGCCTGAGGTGGTAATGCCTACGCTCCTTTCTTCCACCAAGAGACCGAAGCAGTGTGCCAACTGCATTCCGAAGAGTGACAGAGGACATCAGGCTGGGCCCAACGGTGCCCTCGCTCCGCCGCTGTGGCTGCAGAACCGGCAGGGGCAGGTGCTCCTGCTGGCGCCGAAGTCCCCGGCATGTGTCCCAGGCCTGCGTTCTGGCTAAACAAAATGCCACGTTTTGGTTAGAGGTTAGCGGACTGACCGCTCTGGACCCCCCCGAATTCTAAGTAAAGAACGCCTGTTCTGGCTTGTCTTGAAGACCCCACCCCCACCCCCCCGCCGGCACGGCCGGACACTTCCGGCCATGGGGAACCTGCCACAGGGGGGCTCCCGGAGTCAGAGGCCTCGAGGGCCACCCCCCATCAGCTGTCTTTGCTGGGTGCTCTTGGGCCTCGGCTTCTGCGGCCGTGTCCCCCACGCAGGGCGCGGTGAGGATTCAGTGGAACGATTCACGTACAGGTCCTGCTCCGTCAGGGCTGGTGGTGGTCTCAGGGAGACCCCCGAGCTGGGAAGGGGCCGCTCAGGGGAAGGCTCGAGTGCCCCACCGCCATCCGGTCATGCCCACCTCCGACGGGGCACAGCATCCCTAGAAAGCCCTTCCTAAACCAGCCCTCCGCTCATTCTGTGTGATGAGCCACAGCCCCTGTCCGGGACAGCCGTCACCAGAGAGGGATTTCCTCTCTGCACGTGTCAGAGACCCTGCCCCCCACCCCAAGGTGTCTGCGGCAGCCTCCCCCTGCCCCCAGCCCCGTGGCTCCCAGCACTCCCACACCACAGCAGAAAGACCTGCCCAAACCATACTGGTTACCCCACTCCTCCTCTGAGACCTTCAGCGGCTGCCCTGGGCCTCGAGACACAGGCCAGTCTTCAGAGGTGACCTAGGAGACCCCCATGCTCTGCCCCTCTCCCCTCGGTGTGCGTCTCTCTCGTGGAACCGTTCCTCTCCCCGAGGTGCCTCTATCACCCCCAGCGTTCCCCAACTCCTCCCACAGAACCTAGCCTCACCCAAACTCCTACGGATTCCTCAGAGCCCTCAGGAAGTGCCCCTGTCGTGCTGCCACAGGCCCTGGATGCCCCGTCACGGCATTAGCACGTTGCCTTGTGGTTGCTGTGGGCCAGTCTTCCTGCGCCACTGGGAAAGCCCCAGGTGGGACCCACTCTCCTGGGCCACGGCTGTGTCCCTGGCGAGCGGCGCCGGGCTCCAGCCGAGTCTGACGGATGGCTGGGTGAATGACCACGCCCCTGTCTGAGCACCTGTCCCCCGTCCTCATCTGTGACCGCCCCGGTGCGAGCTGCACCTTCTCCCCGTTCTACACACAGCTCCGAGGGAGACAGACGGGACCCCCACTGACTCCCAGCTCTCCGGCTGGGATCCCTGGGCCCAGGACCCCGGGTTGGATGCCTCCGAACGCCATGTGCCGAGGCGGGAAGTCCGGCACGGCTGCTCGGGGCGGGTCCCCGGAGCCCGGGGCCATGGCACAGAGTGTCCCCGACGGCGGGAGGGGCCCGGCTCGGTGGCCTGTGGGTGTGGAGCAGGGAGAGCTGGTCAGCTCGCTGCCTGAACTCGGCGAGCCTCCTCCCACCCGCTCAGAGAGCAGGATGGGAACTTGGGGCCGAGCCTCGGTGAGGGCAGAGCGTGAGGAAGGACACGATGCCAATGTGACAGAGTGGCAGCCTAGTCCCCTCTGACCAGACCGGAACTGGTCACACCCCCGCCACGAGGCTCGGAGAGGTTGAGCCGCCGGCCGGCGGGTAAGACCCGGGCTGGATCCAGGTGAGGCCCAGAGGGCGACCCGAGGGACAGGGTGGAGGGTCCTGCTGTGAGGAGGACCCCAGCCCCACCCCCAGCCTGGGCCTCTCTGCCCCTCCAGGAGCATCGAGCCCAGCCAAGGCTGCCCGTTGGGCAGAATAGCAAATGGAGCCTCAGCGGGGGAAGCCGACCACAGACAGGGGAGTGCCACCCCCCGTGACCTGACTCTCCTAGGAGGCAGGTCCCCGCCCGCAGAGCGGCCTCCTCTGGGTCCCGGGGAGCTGCCCACCCTGTTCCCTTGAGCGGCCATGCTGCAAACGGGGAAAGCCCCTCCCCGAGGCCACTTTCCCTTAGAGGAGCCCCAGGTGGAGGGTGGGGTGAGTCACCCTGCTGGGCCCCTGTCCTGGGTCCTGTTTCTCTCTGACTCTCCGGGCTGTGCTGCCGTGCCTGCACCCCCACCCCCACCTGCTTTCAGCAACGGGCTCTGACTGAACTCACGAGGCCATGAGGCCAGGCTCAGCTGGCCTGGGCGCAGTGCGTTTGGTCCAGAAAGAACAAGAAGAAGAAAAGAGTCAAAAGGGGAGGTCGTTTTTCCCGTTTGCCCTTTTTTTCTCCTTGGGACTGACAACAGCTTACAAGGGTAGAAGATGGGCTCTGGTGCACCAACTAGCCTTCTAGAATCTTCTGGAACATTCTACCAGAGCCTGGGAACTTTGTAGACCCAGCCAAAGAAGAGCACCAACATGGGGAGAATAACCCGGGAAGTGGTTCGTGCTGGGTGAGGTCAGGTGGCGGCCAGGCCCTCTGAGCCGAGGGACATTCCGCTTGCCTTTGTAGGGATGCCCCTGAGACTGGGGTAAGGCTTCCCAGGAGACCCTGAGTGAAGGGTCCCCACCAGTGGGCTATTCCAGGCAGCCGTGGGGGCCCCCACCGGGCCTGGCCAGAGGGAATGAGGCTGTTCAGGGGCCCAGAAAGATCAGGGAGTGTCCTGAGGATGAGAAACACTGAGGCCTGACCTTCCCCGAAGGACCGTGTTGCAGACGCTGGTTGTTGGGGGCTGTGTGATCCCCACCACGTCTGTGGGCATCACTGATGTTCTCCCACGTGGAAATGATCTTTCCTTGCATTGCGCTGGAAACCGGCCGGTGTCCCTCAGAAAGGACTTTTCTATATTTCAGATTTGCTCTGCTTTTAAAAAACTTGAGTTCACACTAACAATTTTTTCAAACGCACCCACGAGACTAGAGACCATAACGCACGCGCACAGCAACCACTCAGCCCCACCGGACGGCCACATGTCAGACGTCAGCTCTTCTCGTCTTAAGGAATAAAACTGGGCAGCAGAGGGGAGCCCTGTGGTCCCACTGAAGGCAGCGTTTCTGTGTCCCGTGGATGCTTGTCACGCCCTCGGGGTGTCGGCCACGGTGACTTCGGGCAGAACGTGCCGCCTGCTTCCCGTGCGTGGCCTGCGGTGTGGAGGTTGCCCACGAGGCTCTAGTTCACCGTGACCAGAGAGGGGCCCCTCAACCTGTACCGCCACTTACGTTTTGCCTTAATCCCCAACTTTTCTTGCTGAAACTCCGTGCCTCTGCTCCTGTGGCTCCTGTGGCCCCAGATCACGGCTCCCTGCCTGCGCCTGTTCCTTCCAAATCCTAGACACCTCAGGAGGCAAAGCGGAAGCCCTGGGGAGGGCAGGGCCCGGGCTGGCAGGGTCAGCACCCCCGGGAACGTGCCAGAAATTCTCAGCCCCTTGGGACCTGCCAAGTCACACCCCTGGGGCCGGCTCTCTTCCCACCCACTTCTGAGTCTTTTGGGGAACTCCGCCCCCAGAGGGGTGCAGTTGTGCTAGCCACCTACAAAGGAGAGGGCCCATGACCCAGGGCAGCCCGTAGGAGTCTCCCCTGAGACAGGTCCGCAGGTCCTCAGGTGAGGCAGTGCGTTTTTTCCCAGCTGGGTTGTGATGGGCTCCCTTTGAAGCTGCAGCGGCCATTGTGCCAGGAATGGTGGAGAAGGGGACAGAAGCTGGAGCACCAGATCCAGACAACATCGCCGAGCCCCTGGATACAGCCGTGCCTGAAACCCTCCTGCCTGTCAGTGTTACAGGCACTAGAAGTTCCCTGCCGTTAAGCTGGTTTGAATGATGTTCTGGACACGGCAACCAAGGCAGGCCTGATGGACGTGGTGCCTATTCACCCTTTGTTTATTTCTGTGTCCTGGCCACTTCTAGAAGGTTCTGTGGCCTTCACTAGGCCTGCTTAAACTTGGTTCAACCTTGTCACATTTCCCGTCTGCTCTGGGCCACACGAGCTGAGGCCGGCAGGACCCTTCTGTCACCATCATGCCCTGATGCACCTGCAGAGGGAGGTGCCACCATGTGGCCCAAGACCCACGCAGGGAGTCATATGAGATCAGCACCAGGACTCGGCCATTATCACAGTCATCGCTGCCCACTGTGGGGGTGGGGGCTTCCCTGAGGCTGTGGGGACCTCCTGCTACAGAGGGAGTTCTGCATACCAGGCCCAGACACCCGACCCGGCTCTGTACCCCCAGGGGCCCCGGGGCAGCCCTCCGGGTCCCAGGAGGTGCTCCGCGTGGGGCTGAGGCATAGGGTCCTTCTCAGAGAAAACTGGAAGATCAGGGAGGGGTGGGGGAGGGGAGGCCCCTGGGTGGGGGACAAATGCCGGCTCACTCACCTCCTTTCCCACATCATCACAGATTGTGACCCATCTGTCCTTCAGGCACCCAGAAGCTGACTCCACCCCCATGTCTAGGGACCCTCTCCCGCCCCCTATCTGGCTTCTCTAAGCTCACCCAGTCCCCTTCCTGGGGAAGGGGCCTTGGGATCTGTGGCAGGGAATCTGGGGGTCCTGGGGTGGGAAGGCTGCAGGTGACTCAATAAACCCCAATCCCCTGGGGTCTCCAGAGGCTCACAAGAGTGTGCTGGGGGTGGGGTGGGACCAGGAGTCTTCCAAGAGAGGGTCTCGGACCTCATCTGCTGTCACACTGCCCCCACTCACTCTGGTCTATTTGCTGTTCCATGCATAGCCCAGGCTCAGTGCCCCAGGGCCTTAGCACGAGTGCCAACTCCCCCGAGAAGGTTCCTCCCCCACCTACCCGCAGCTCATCCCCTTCCTTCCCACTCTTCACCTTTCCAGACCACCTTGTGGGAAAGGCTCCCTGCCTTCCACCCTACGACCCCTCCCCCTCTCCCGGCTTGGTTTTTCTCTAAAAGCAGGTGTCAGTTTCTGATATGATAAACAATTTATTATTAATCAGCTCCTTGGGGCCTAATTTTTGTTTCTTTTGAATGTTTTTTAAAATTTATTTTATTTTTGGGGTGCCTGGATGGCTCAGCCACTTAAGCGTCCGACTTCGGCTCAGGTCATGATCTCGCGGTTTGTGAGTTCGAGCCCCGCGTCGGGCTCTGTGCTGACAGCTTGGAGCCCGAAGCCTGTTTCAGATTCTGTGTCTCCCTCTCTCTCTCTCCCCCTCCCCTGCTTGCCCTCTGTCTCTCTCTCTCTCTCTCCCTCTCTCAAAAATAAATAAATAAAAATTTTTTTAAAGTAAAATAAAATTTATTTTATTTTTTATTTGGGGGGGGGGAGAGAGAGAGAGAGAGAGAGAGAGAGAGAGAGAGAGAGAGAGAGAGAGAATCCCAAGCAGGCCCCGTGCTCAGTGCAGAGCCTGACGTGGGGCTCAATCCCACAACCCTGGGATTGTGACCTGAGCTGAAATCAAGAGTCAGACACTCCACTGACTGAGCCGCCCAGGTTTAGACCCACAACAGACCTGACAGGAAGGTACAGAGACTTCCCACGGGCCCCCTGCGACCCCACCAGCCTCCCCCTCATCCCCGCCCCCCACCAGAGCCATGCCTTAGCTAAGCTGGCGGGCCCGCAGGGACACACTGTCCTCAGCCAGAGTCCACAGGTCACCTTAGGGCCACGTCGGTGCGGGACATTCTGTGGGTCTGGACACACGTGCAGAGAGGAGACGCCATCATTATAATACCAGACGGGGTATTTTCGATGCCCTAAAAGTCCCCTGGGCCCCACCTACTCATCCCCCCACCGGCCCCTGGCAACCTCCGATCCTCTAACCGGCTCCACGGAATTGCCTTTTCCAGATGCCACGTGGGTGGGCTCACACAGCACGAGGCCTTCCGGATTCGCTCCCGTCGCTCAATGTGCGTTTAAGATTCCTCGGTGCCTTTCCGTGGCTTCCGCCGCCTTCTTTTTTGGGCCGAATAACATTCCCTCGTGCGGACGGGCCACGGTGTATTTAGCCCCGGGTTTCGGTGGCCGTCACCAAAGCTGCTGGAGGCGCCACGTGTGGGCCTGTGCGTCTGAGTCTCTGCTCTGTGTGTCCAAACCTCCCCTTCTTGCAAGGAGAGCGGCCAGGACGGGGGAGGGGCTCCCTCACAGCTCCACTTAAAGGTAATCACCTCTTTGGAGACCCTGCCTTCAAATACGGCCACATTCTGAGACACACGGGCTCAGGGCTTCGACGTCGGAGTTTTGTGGGGACACGTGTCAGCCCATGGCACGCTTCCCTTGAAGCTTTAGACAGAGCGTGGCCGTGCCGACACCTTGGTCGTGGACTTCTGGCCTCCAGGACCCCAGAACGGGATGAATTTCCGTGGCCCGAAGCCCCCAGCTTGCGCCCCGAGGGCTGTCGGCACAGCGAAGGCGTGGCTGTTGTTACTCGTCGCCCCATTTTACGGGGATCTGGGTGACCCCCCACGCCATGCCGGCGGCTGCTGGGGCTCCCGACCCTCCTTCCACACACACGGTTGCTCCGACTGGGACGAGGGTGTCCTCTGTGCTGGGGAACTGGGCGGGCGAAGCCAAGTCCCACCCGCAGGTCGGACACAACACGGCCAGGCTGCCGGGAAGGAAAATAGCCCCGAAGAGGGTTGGCAGTGAGGTGGGAGAGGGCTTCTCACCGGAGGGGACGTGACGGGGTTGGGGGAGGTGCTACCGTGTCTCTCCTGTGGGACAGGCGCCGGGCAGAGCCGGCAGCACGTGCAAAGGCCCCGGGCCATGAGCGCCCTGCAGGTCTGGCTCTGGCCTCCTCCTGGTTCAGAACCCTGAGACCCGCCCCCAGGGCTCCTTTGTTGGGCGGTCTTGCAAACTGCCGTCAGCTCCCCTAGAAGGCAAATGTCCCCAGCCAGGCATAGCTGCCTCCCAGGTGGTGAGGACAGGCTCCCAGGCTGGCTGGAGGCAAAAGTATGGCACATCGGGACATGTTTGGATGTAAATATTTTCAGCCACGAGAGGAGCCGGGAGGTGAGGTGCTGTTCCCGCACGGCTCCTGGAAGCTGGGAATCTGGGCCATATGGCTCCCCTTCCAGCTGCCTCTCCTGGCGAGGAGGGGAGGGAGGCTCGTGCGGGACAGTCTGCTTCCCCACCTGCCGGGGCCTAGCTGCCCCTGGGGGCGTCTGGCTGGGCCGGACCTCACCTCCCAGGCCTCGCTTTCCCATCTGCCAGGCGGGGCGGGACGGAGCCTGCGGCCCTGGTCCTGGGATGAGATGGGGCTCAGGCACGCGCCTGGGGCCGGGGGGGCCGCGGCATCAGCACCGTTTCTCTCCCTTGGCTCCCACCCAGGCCGGGGGAAGGACCAGATGCTCTGCGGCAGGATTGTCCGCTCGGGGCAGAAGGGATCGGAGGCCACACAGAGGACCTCGGAATCCCTGCCTCCTCCCCCCACCAGACTGAGCCCCCTGGCAGCAGACCTTCAGAGACGCCCGGGAGTCCCGGGAGATAGGAGCAGGTCAGTGCTCAGCCTGCACTGGAGGAATGCTTCCACCCAAGAACCTTCACTGGCTCCCCATCTCTCGGGGAAGCAAGGCTAATGGAGCTCAGCACTCCAGGCCCAGAGCAGCCTTTCCTCTGAGCTCATCTCCACACTGGCCTCTGGGCAGTTCTTGGGACATCCCTTCCCCCAGGGCGTCCACCACTCACTCACTCCCCCAGGAGAGCTCCTCTCCCGAAGTCTGGAGTCGTGGGTGACCTAGCTGACCAAGCCTCAGAGATGGCCTGGGGCGTGGGGCCAGACTGGAGCGCCCTAGAGGGGCTCGGCTGGCTGGCGGCTGCAGGGAGGGCCCTCTCCAGTTTCAAATGGGAAACGGGAACCCAGGTGGGGAGGTTCCGCGGCCGCCCCGGTCACGTGGCCAGGAGCGGCAGAGCTGTCCTGACCCTGTCTGCGAGCTCTTCTCTGCGGGCGGCTCCCAACAGGGCTGGCAGCGGCCCACGTCAGGCCCAGGAGTTCACAGGCACGAAGCTGTGTATTTCCGTGGAATGCTTCCAGCTGCAGGTAACAGAGAACCCAGCCAGCAGGGGCTTACCTAACACAGGTACCGGATTGCCCGGCGCCTAGGGGAGGGTGGCGTCATCAGGTACCTCTCCTCCTTCCGTCCTCGCTCTGTCTTCCGCTGTGCGTGGGCATGTTGTCTTCTGGCGTATTGCCTCATGGCTCCAAGATCACTGCTGGAGCTCCGACTATCACAGCCTCTGGCCATGGCTTTCAAGGAAGGAAGAAAGGGAGCCAGGGAGGGCAAGCTTTCCCAGAACCTCCAGGCAGGTCTCCTCTAAGCTCATTGGCTGAAGGGTCACATGGCTGTGCCTGGTGACAAGGGAACATCCCTGGTGGTCCTCGCCTTTGGGAGGGCATGAGCTTGCCGTGGGAGCCTGGGAGGGTGGGGACAGGGGTAAGGGCTTGGGGAAGACAGGAGGGGTAGGGCCCAGAAGGAGAGGTGGAGCCTCTCTGAGGCTGACGCAGAGGTGGGTTAGGAGGGGAGGATACAGGCCTGGACCCGGCTGGCGCTGGACCCCCCAGGGTGATAGGCGGCTGTGGGTCTGTCCAGGGGGTGACACCAGGCTCCAAGCCTTGTGGCGGTGCCCCGGGCCTCAGGGTTGGCCCTTCGTGTGGACCCTGTAATGGCGGCGATGGGCGCAGGGGCCGGTCCCGGCCAGGCGCTCGGGACAGCTCTGGGGCTCCGTGGGGAGCTGACGTGGCAGTTCCCTCCGCCCGACCAGACGGGCCGTTGCTGGGTGGGGGTGTGTGCTGCTTGCTGGCCCGGTGTCCCCTCTCGTGCTCACCACTGCACTGTCGTAAGACGGCAGGACCCTCAGCGATGTCCTCCTCCCGCAGGCGGCCAGCAGGCTCGTGAAGATTCGTGTAACTTCCTGTCTGTCGCCTAGCATGTGCCGAGACCCCAGGTCAGCTTTTATTGTTTGCACTGAAAAATTCTTTTAAAGTGAAGCATCTTGAGTTCTTTAGCTCTTTGTTCATGCTCCAGATATTGATATTATGTTTACGGAGAGCCCGCGCCTGTCTCTTCCTGGCCACACCCCCCAGCACCTGTACCTGTACCTGAAACAACGGCAGGTGCTCGATGTTATTTGTTGAACGAATGAATGCATGAATGAATGAACGAAGGAATGAATATGTGAACTACGGGCTCCTCTGTACTGGGCCCGGGAGGCTGGACGTGGCCGGCTAGGCCTCTGTGCACGTGTGTGTGTGTGTGTGACTGGAGCCCCTCAGGTAGGAGCCTGCTCCCCGCTGCCACCCCATGACTGAGTCCTCCTGCGCAGCTGCCATCGTGGGGGCCCCACAAGATGGGCTGGCTGAGGCCGGAGAATCTCATGTTCCACAGCCACAAGGGACGCCCACGAAACGCGGCAGGTCTCCGGGGATCCACAGGCCAGGCTGGTAAAGCAGTGGCTGTACACACAAGCCGCTGTGCCCACAGCCCCAGCTGCACACCCGGGATTCGGGACAGCCTCCCTGACTGCCCCGGGCCTCAGTTTCCCCAGCATCAGCTGGGCTGACAAGGCATTTTGACGGGAAGCAGGCTGTTCTCTGCGCAGCCCTGAGTGCAGGGAGACCCCTGGCTGGGACTGCTGCCAACCAGCCGGAGGGCCTTGGCCACAGGACACCTTCGTGGCCGGGCGCCCCGGGCACCTCGGTCATGTTGCCACCCCGCTCCCGCCTCAAACAGTTGCTGGGCGGGGGGGGGGGGGAGCTGTCTGCAGGATCCTGGTTGGAGCTGCGAAGTCCAGGCCACATCCGGCAGTGTTATCATGGTTCCTGGGAACTTCCCCCGGCCAGCCGAGAAGGTGGCCCCAGAGATACCGGGCACGGGGTGGGTGCTTTCCTGCCTGTGACACGATTAAGTAACAACAGCAGTTACTGGTGGGAAAGTCACCGCGACACTGGCCACCTGGATCGGCCCAGGCTCTGCTCTGCCTCTGTCCAAATTATCTCCGCTGGGCAGCCCGTTATCACCTCCAGGACAGACCGGAGGATTACAGCGTCCGGTGCTATGCAAGAAGCTTCCATCGAAATCTGTGGGCAAACCCGAGGGTCTTAGCCCAGGGGCACCTGGAGGGTCTCCCACCCCAAGCAAGTCCCCATCCCCTGCCCTGTGCAACTCTGCTCCGCCGGTGACAGTCTCCTACCCCGCCCTGCCTGCCGCAGGATGCTGCCTCGCTCACACCTGTGCTCCGTATGGGTTCACGTCAGCCTGGAGTCTAACTGAATCCAAAAATATTAAACCGGGCCCATCTGTTGGCCAACTGATGAACGCAGATGTGCTCTGGATTTCAGAGGCAACTGGCAGCCAGTCAAAGCTGTTAGAAGCAGCACCTGCTGCCCGTTTCCCCCCTTCTGCGCACCCCCGCCGGCCCCAGGAGCCTAGCAGCCCAAACAACCCTTCCTCCGGAAGGGACTGGCTCCTCCCCACGCCCACCGGGGAGCATCCTGGGGCAAGACGTACAAAGAGCCTCACCCACCAGCTGCGAGGTGGGGACCCGCAGGGCCAGCCGGGCCCTTTGCCCTGAGACCCCACTGTGGGCACAGGAGCAGAATTTCAGCAGCGACAGGGCCAAGGTCTTCCCTGAATAGAGATGGACAGCAGCTGGGATGGCCATGGTCACCTCAGGGCCTTCACACCCGCAGTGCCCTCTGCCTGTAATACTCACCCCAGGGGCCACGTGGTCTGCTCCCCACCTCCTTCAGATCTTTGCTCAGACAAGGTTGGGACTGAACAAATATTACCCTTTTAATCTTGCTTTGGGACTCACATTGAGACCTGTCCACTGTATGTCATGAACACCTCTACTAGTCTTATTTCAAGCGGGGAAGAGAAAAGAAAAAGGCGGACAGATGTTCCCTCCGTCCTCACTCTGCCCCCCCCGCCCCCCCCATGAGGAAAGCGAGACTGGCCAGCAGTGATTCAGGCGTCTGATGACCAGGCTGGAGCAGGAGGCGGTGGTGGGGACGGAGAGAGGGGTGAATCTGTCGCTGGAGGAAGAGACCACAGGGCTGCCGGGCAGGTGTGAACACAGGGGCCCTGGGGGCCACAGCTCTGCCTCCTGCCTCCTGTCCTTACGGCCCTGCGGCTCCAGGGACAGCCAGATGGGCACTGGCCCTGGGCCCACAGGGAGACCAGCTGTCCCGTCCACCAAAGGTAGGGGGCTGGTGTCCAGGCAGGGGGAGAACCCAGAGGAGCCTTGTCCTCTCTCGTCGGCTCCTGCCCTGGGTTTTCACTGGGTGTGGACGTGCCGGGGCCCTTGGCAGTGGCCGTGGGGGGCTGTGGCAGGTTGGGGGCCGTCTCCTTTTGGGCTGAGGTGTGGGACCAGGGCCCCTGGGCTGCGTCCTCCCGCGCGGCCAGTGCTCTTGCGACCCCACGGAGCGGCCGGGAGCCAGGTCCCTCGGGGTCACCAGCCCCTCAGAAGACTCACGGACAGGAATCGGATGAACACGTGTGCTGGTGTTCCTACCGAGAGGCGCCCAGATCCGCGGCTTTCAAGCCTCGTTGGGTGCAGTCTATAGTGAGGAACACACGGTGCACCCAGCCGGAGCTCTGCAGGCTCACGTGCGTTCTAGAAATGCTGTGCACGTTACGTGCACGTACGCGTGCACATCTGCACACACGCACCGAGTGAGTGCCTCGCCCCGACAGGACAGCTGCTTCTCAGCGTTTCCTGCCTTCTTCGTGGTGAAGCAAGTGCACCCCCCTGCAGCTGCGCCCCAGGCCCCCCGTCCGCTGTGCGAGCCCCCGACTGTATACAGTCAGTACATCTGTAACGACACTGTTTCCAAAGAAGGTCGCGTTCACAGATACCGGAGGTCACGGCCTCAACATGGCTCAGTTCAACCCGTGACAGTTAAGTATCCTGAATTTCACGCCCACATCGGCCTGGAGTGGGAGCGTTTTCCCCTGTTTCCCAGACAGACAGGGAGGTGTGGGGCCAGGGGAGGGCCTGACCTGGGGCTGGGGGTGGGGGGGCGGATGGGGCTGCACACGCGGGCTGGGCCCCCGGCGGGGGAGAGCCCTCCGCAGCCCTGGAGCTCCTGGCCGCCTGCCTCACAGCCTGTGGCATTAGTCGCACTCACGTGGCTTGGACAGATCGAGGAGCCGGTCACACTCCGTTGGGCCAATAATACGGGTTTTGAGGATGAGTCAAAAGCAGCATTGACTGAACGTACCCATCGGTGCTCCTAATAGGTCACTAATCCGGGCTGCCAGGCGCACACAATCCCCTACGGCAGCCCCCACCCCCACCCCGGGCCCCCAGCCATTCCCCGAGGGTCCCAGCTCCAGCCGAGGAGGTGCAAGAGGGTGGAAGGTGTGAATGTCCTGCTAGAGCTTGGGAGGGGCTGCTCCCCAACTGGTGTGATCCCGCCTGGGGCCGCGTGTGGGTGGGCACCCTCTCCCTTACCTAGGCCCCCCTCCGCCTGCCGGGGCACACGCGGGGCACACACACTGGGGCACATGATGAGGCACACGCCGTGCCCAGGACCTGACAAGGTGTCAGCCAGTCTGTCCTCGTCCTGTCTCAGGCCATCCGGGGAAGACCCACGGCGGTTGGGCCAGAGCGGGGCAGGCGGGGGGGGGGGGGGGTCAGGTCCCCAAGAAACACCTCCAGGGCTTGTGTATCACCCTGAGGGCAGCCCCTCTGTGGGCAGCTCCCGTCAGTGGTCTACATCTCTGTCTCCCTGGGTCTGTGTCTGTCCCTGCTCCTTCCAGGAATTTGCCCTAAGAAACCTTTTCCGGAATTGTGACTGGTCCTGTTTTCTGGGGAAAGTTTTAAGGGAACACGCGGAAAGCTAACGCGGCCCACCGCTGCTAAGGGTCCTGGGCCTGCGGCTCATACCTCCCGCTCTGGACTCTCACCCCGACAAGGTTCTGCTGCCCAGACCCCCGCTCCTCAGGGAAGGAGCCCCGGGCTGCCCGGCTTTTCGTGGGCCTGGCTGCTGTACTGTCTCCACGAAAACCAGGCCCCGGAGCGGCACGAGGGGCGACCCGCTGGGGCACAGGCGCACTTCTGGGCACCCCATCCCCGGACGCTCAGATCCGACGCCCGCCAGAAGTTCTGGGGCTGCTGTTGAGCCGGCACGTCTGGCTTCCGCGTTCCAAAAGGCAAGAAAACACACAGACTGGGGACACCACACGGGCATCAGAGCAGGCACAAACACAGACGCCGCGTGATCAGCGGAATTGGACCAACTAGGACTGATACGTCCAGGGATCGGGGCGGGGGGAGTGGACAACACAAAGGCCAGGTGGATGGCGAAGGCAGGCAGATCCAGACTCGGAAGGAGCTGCTAGAGGTCGGGACTGGGACGGAACTGGGCAGCGCCGTCATGGGCTCCTACCCGGACTCCGCAGGGTGGAGGGGGTCAGCGAGCCGGAGGGAGGCCAACGGACGGGTCCTGAGTCCACAACAAGGGAACAGAGAGCGTCCAGGAGCCATACAGCAGAGGCAGAAGGAGCACACGCACACAGGCCTCAAACGCAGGAAGGAAAGGCCAGAGAACCGGGAAGAAACTTGGGACGGAATTATGGCCAAGGACTTCGCCAAATTAATGGCAGACAGCAAACCACAGCCCCTAGAAGCTCGGAGAAGACCGAGCAGGACGAGGACAAGGATCCCCCACGAACCCCCCCACGCTCACACGTCTTACATCCAAAGTGCAGAAAACAAGAGACAGAGCCAGCATCCTGTGAGGGGCCAGAGGGGTGTCACCCGCAGAGGAACGGGGGGAGCGCCACACGGGGTCCCTGTCGGGAGCCGTGTGGCAAGGAAACCGTGAGAAATGAACACCACCAACCCGGACGTCATTGCAATTGCCTTCAAGATGGGGAAACGGGTCTTCAAACCACGACGGAGGGCATGCGGCCCCGGCTGACGTGCCTCGAAAGGAACTTCAGGAGGGGCGCCCGGGGGCTCAGTCTGCTGAGCATCTGACTCTTGGTTTGGGCTCAGGTCATGATCACACGGTCGCGGGATGCAGCCCCAGGTCAGGCTCTGCACTGACAGTGCAGAGCCTGCTTGGGACTCTCTCTGCCTCTCTCCAAGTAAGTAAATAAAGGTTTAAAAAAAGAGATTTTCAGGCAGGAGTAGATTCACGCAGGTCAGCAACTTGGCTTTACAGAAATAAAAGTGCATCCAAGAAGATACAAATGAAAGTAAAATAAAACCCTTTAGTTTTCCAATCCAGTGACCCTCAGACTGGGCACCTCTCTCCTCAACGGCCGGGCGCTTGGTGGACGGCCCGGGGTCAGGACGGCCCCTTCCCCGCCGGATACAGCCACCCGTCTCAGTGGCACATGGGCTGCATGCTCCAGGCCAGCGGGGTTGGAGTGCAGGGAGCCAGGGCTGTACGAGGGGGGTCAGAGGGCATGCAGGGCCCCTGGGCCTCTCGACGGGGAGTCGCTGTTGAGGCTGGGACCGGGCGGTGTCAGGGGAGGATGGGAGGAGAGCCGGCGGGGCCAGGGAGGGAAGAGGCTGGCCTGGACCCCATTAAGGTAGAGCGGCAGGTGGAGCGGTGTGGAGGGGAGCTCACTCTGCACCATCAGCTGGCTGGAGATGGGCACCTTCGGGCGAGATGGGCCCGCAGAGCAAAGCTCTGAGCTGGTGGCCAGAGAGGAGGCGTGTCAGAAGCGGCTGGGGGAGCAGGCGCAAATGAATGGGAAGAGATCGGGGACCCGGTGCTGTACCTTCCAAAGTTGTCGGAGGGCAGAAGAGGGCCTCGGAGCAGGCAGGCGGTCCGGGGGAGAAGGGAGAGTGCCAGGGAGAGACAGGGCCCCAGGGACAGTGCCCTCTGCCAGCCCGCTGGCCTCGTGCCCCCGCTGGGCTCTCTGTGCGTGGCAGACTCCCCGCCTGGCAAGGCTCCCTGCACCTGGGCTGAGCCCATCCCACAGCCCTGGACCCTTGCATCCTGGCTGTGAAGATTTGGCGTTAAAAATTGGTGCCACCTGAGGGAGGAGACAGGTGGGAAGCGGTGCCCAACCCCCACCTTCTCTTGCCCCTCCCCCCAGCCCCACCCGGCTGCCGGCATCCTGGCACACAGCCAGCTGGCCTGGCCACTCGCTTGGCTGGCAGAGGCTAGGCTGGCTGTGGCTGGCTGTCATGTGGCCCGGTGCGGCCCGGTGAGTCCTGGCAATTTGGCATGCCGCCCCCAGGGAGCCCCAGGCTCACCTTTGCTGTCCACACCCCAGGGACCGGCTGTGGAACAGGAACCCCGCTGCCGGGTCACTTTCCATTCTCTGCACACCTTTGGGCAGGTCCCATGGCCTGTCTACACCTCCCGCTCCTCCACTCCACGGGGCCGTGTGAGGATCTGGGGAGTTAAAATGTGCCTCGGGCAGGCTGGGGCCGGTCAGGCTCGGTGAGGGTGGCGATTGTCACCGCCCGCTGGCATCCATCATCTTGACTTGGCTCAGGGGACGCTTCCTCCCCCTGGACCGCCTGTATCACCCGACCTCCCAGCCCCAGCTCAGGGCCCTGGGCCGCCTTTGCTGGCTTCCCCAGGGGCCGGCGATGCCTCTGCAATGACGCACTCCCTGACCTTCCCTACTGCAAGGGTACACCCCGCCCCTGCTTTCTGGAGAGGCAGTATTTCCTCCAGCGTCGGGCGGGGTCCCCTGGCATCGTGGCCCGTGCAACGTGTGGGGACAGAGCGGCAGCTTCGGGAGGCGCCAAGGGCCTCGTTCTGTGAGCGGGAACGAGAGCCACCACAGCCAACCTGTCACCGCCGCCAAGTAACGTGAGCAAGGAGCAAACGCCTGTGGTTGGCCGGACGCCGCAGGGCCGGGGCCGCCCCGGGGCCATCGCGCGCAGCAGCGTCGGTCTCCTCCCCGCTGCCCGGGCCTGGTTAACGCCAGCTCGCAGACGGCGGCACGTACGCACGCACGCGGCGCAAGGCGTGGGGACCGACACGCCCACTTTGCACACGAGGCAGAGGACGCTTCCGTCGCTTTGTACCCCCCCAAAATCGCTTCTCCCCGCCCCCAGTTCAAGCACCCACCGGACCGCTATCCTAACGAGATGCGTTTGGCCCTTCGGCACGGCGGCAGGGTCACGCGGTACACACGTTCTGCGCCCGGCTTCTGCGCAGCGGCACGACGCTCCGGGGACGTGCTCGTGCCCTAAGTCCCCACCCCGTCCTCCCGGCACGCGAGCACCTGTACCTGTGGACGCCGGGTTCTTCCCGGTGTTTCGCTATCGCGGGCTGAGCTACCGCGGACGTCTGTGCGCAAGACCGCTGGTCTTCCCTTCCTTCCCTTCCTTCGGAGGTGCCTCCGAGAACAAGCGCCGGTCACGTGGCAAGTACGTTCACTTTCGTGAGAAATTTCCCAACTGTCTTCTCAGGTACTTGCCCTGATTTTACGTCCCCACGAGTTCCACTTCCTTGCTAACATCTGATAGTCAGGTTTTTTGTTTTTTT